>NW_027287073.1:2015000-2287500 GCF_022747635.1 Hetaerina americana | reverse complement strand
TCTAGAATTATCATTCCTTCACTATGAGGGTAAAAAGAAACTTTACCCTCATAATGAAGGAGTTCTAAAAACCTAAACCTGAAAATGTTTTGTTTGTTTTTCGTTGTTTCCTTTCTAATTTCCAACCGTTTATTTCCCTCACGTGGCCTTATTGTTGATCCTTTAAAGATGGAAATTTCCTTATCACCCTTCCCGGTCCCTTATCACGTGCATACAATACGGTATAAACAGGGTTCGTACAATAAGTATCGGGACTGGGGTCAAAAATCAAAATTTATTGCAGTTATCATTACATTTACTTAATAATATTCAAAGTGCTTTCCTCTTGCATTGATACACTTAGTTCGGCGCGTCTGCCAATCTTCAAAAGCCCGCTGAAAGTCCGGAATACTGTTGAGAGCCTTTGTCGTTGCCGCTTGAACCGACTCGATGGAGTCGAACTGATATCCTTTGAGCTTCTTTTGAGTTATCCTTTGAGGTAATGACGTTGTCGAGAAAATCTTCATGTTCCTGGACGCCGTCCAAAATGTCTTGCGAAATGTCCACGCGCGACAGTTTTTGTTCCTCGCTCAAGACTTTCGGCACCAACTTCACGCATACTTTCCTCATCGCAAGAGAATTTGGTGAAAACAATTTGAAAGAAGAAATTTTAGGCGCTGGCCTTTTATGAACTGCTGTTTACTCTTCTGCTGTTTACTCTTCAGCTGTTTACTTCTTCTGTTATTGTGCGATTTGACTACAGACGTATTTACCTATAGCTGCTTGCTATTGGACTGACAGACTTCGTATTCTCGTTTAAGTTTTCAGCCAATTTTTTTTCTTTCCCATTCGCTAAACGCTTTTCGAAATGCTTTCTTAGCATTCACCTTAGATATATCATAATGGTGAATGATCTCATTCCGTTTGTTGCTAGAGATATCATGCAGGGTATTTTATGTTTTGGCATGGCAGTCTCTCACGTTTTAACGATTTTCAAACTTCCGCAGTGTGCCATTTAGGTTCCGTGTACTCTTCTTTAAATTTACTTTGAATGAGTCTGTTGACAGCTGAGCGCGTGATGACAAGGAAATGATTCCAGGTATCTCCATAATTTCAGTGTTTACTATCTTTCTTAAACTTAACAAATGAAATATTTCATACATTTTAAGCTGTTATAGTCCCAGTTTTTCAATTAGTACATTTTTCTTTTGAAATTCATACATCTGCCCCCACATAGAGAAAATTTAGCACTTACTCTGTGGTTTAATGTGACTTGAAATTTTTTAGATATTTTTTCAGTTCATTTTTTTTGTTCTTTTTTGGGATAGAGAAAAAAGAAAGATGAATTTAGTGCTCACTAATTTGGGGTCACTAATTACTTGATTGTTTTTACATTTTGTATTGAATTTATTATATTTTTACTGTGGATGGAGATCAGAGGAAGGGGTTAATCGAAATCCAATGAGGGCAGGAAAAGTTGATGGTTAAAAAAATGTGAAGTAAATTAGGAAGCAGAAAGAAAATTGAAAGTAATGGTAGGAAGGAAGAAATGGATATAGAATTTCCTCCTTAAATTAAAGGGAGAATCTTTGGTGAACAGGGAAGTCGGAGAATAGTCTTTCTTGATGACGTGTAGTAGATATGAAGAACTGAAAAAGAAAATGAAGCCAGAAAAACAGGAAAGTTCGTGAGTTTTTTATCGCATTAAAGATATTAAAGTTCATCTAATTCTAACCTGGGCTTGCAGATTAACTGTTCTCTAAATTGCTATTGTGTGCAAATGGGAACAAAGCAGATGCCGAGATAATAAGACAACTGCTCTGCACAAAATTAAGATTTTAAGTAAGGAAGAAAGCCGACATGCATCATATTAGGAGGGGCGAGAGAACTAGATGAACTATAACTAGACCCTCATTCTGATTCGTAGCATATTATTAGTATCCAGACACTTGCTCTTCAAAGAAAGAAACTGAGCGCAACCAGGAAACAGGTGGGATTTAGTTTTGGAAAATGATGAAATTAGATGGTCGGAATGAAAAAGAATAAAATAAACGGGTTTGAGCATGATGGGGGAAAATCTAACGAGATGGAAAACATTCAAAGGGACTTGTAAAGTTTGAGCTAAAGGATAGGACAAATCTTCTTCTTAGGGACTTAAATCTTCTAAGGGACTTCTATCTAGAATCTTATTGGAAGAATATCCATTATCAAGCTTCCATCTACATCTAGCTCGTACCCTACAAGCTGCCGCTAGGGTGTGTAGCAGGGGAAGATTCAACGCCGAGCAAGCAATATCAAAAAATTAGATTTTTCTTCATTGTCAGCTACCAATAAATTTGTGAGATAATTTAAATAATGAAGATGATTTACTGCTCGTAAAGGTGGACTAATTTTTTAAGCATGTCGAAAAAGCTACTAAAAACAAGAAGGGCAAAAAACTAATTAATCAATTACCAAATAATGATCAAATAATGGCAATATATGTACTATGCTACATCGAATGAAAAGAGAATAAAATCTTTTTCCCCCCAGCGCCGTCTTTACAATTTGTAGATATACCACAGTACATGAACATTTTCGAAAGATTTATTGTTCCGTGCCGATTAATATCGTTAAAGGTGTCAATTGAAGGAAGGATCTCTTTCGTGCTACAAGGGTAAGGTTTGCTGGAACTGCTTTTACGAAAATATAGAAAATATAATGTTGCCCATTAAATTATTTTAAAAATTGTGGAGACAAGATAAGTGTTTATGTATTTATTTGAGCCGTACATAAGATCCATTTCGATGAAATTTGATCTTGAAGACAAAACAGAGAGCGTGTTAAATGTGTTCCGAAAAGATGACGGAAAACATTTGGCTTTCGTTGGCACGCGATCACATCGCTGCTCGTCAATTTTTGACACTAACACAAACGGGAGAAAGGTTTTTACATCCCTCACAGATCGATTTTCCTGATAAATTTAGAACTTATCTGCAAAATAGTTTTTATCACAATTTTTTGTATCATGAGCTAGCTGCAATCGTTGTTTTAGTAATCTTAATACTGAAAATATATTTCTTTTTTCATTATAAATCAATGAGAAAATATGAACGCTGCTACAGAAAATACTTAAACATACATATTTAACACTGCCATGTCTTCTAATTCTCTTTTCCCATACGAGGGTGGTTCAATAAGTACCCGTGTTTGACGACAAAGGGAGTTCCTGGGGGAAGTTTATGTTATCATCGTGTGCTGCCATCTATCAAACGACGGCGAAACAAATTTCAGACCGATTTAAAGGTTAGTTTGGATTTGGCAGCCATTCGAGTAAGAGGTGTTTCGTGATTTTCGCTAAGATGGAAAAAGAGCAGTATCGTTCGGTAATTCGCTTTTTGTTTTTGGATGGGAAGAAATGCGAGGAGATAAAAGCAAAGTTGGATGCTGTTTATGGGGACACTTCGCCATCTATGACCACTGTTAGATTATTGGTTCAAACCATTGGGACAAATTCTATTTTTTGGAGGGGCTAAAAAAATGGCCGGAACGTTGGGAGAAGTGTATCTTTCTAAAAGGGGACTATGTTGAAAAACAAAAAAAGTATTTTTGAAAAATGGTTTCTTCATTACTATCACGGGTACTTATTGAACCGCCCCCAATACTCACATGCTATCTTAGCAATATCAATCGACATTAATTTAATTTCATCGTATTTTTAACCTCTTAACCTGTTTACCTCTTTTTAAGGGTTCGATTCAAAGTAATAATCAATACCAGACATTGATAATTCAAATCTAATTTTTTTTTCAAGATCAAAGCTTGAGCTTTTTAAAAATTGTGCAATGAACTTTCATTAAGGCACACTGTCACCCTTATTCAAGTACTGTTTCATGATTCTGCGAATTAGGGATTACTACATAATTACCTTAGAGTTCTAAGAAATACATAAATTTTCGAAAAATAGTGATTCGGTGAAACGCAGTTCGGAGAAGACTGTTTTCGAAAGAGAGTGAGATCCGTGGAAGGGTGATTCGAATAACTGGGATTCACAGAAGTCTTAATCAAATAATTGTGTCAATGACAACCCTTGAGGAAAAATCGCAATTGAGATACACACAATTTGTTGAAATACAGCAGGAGATGTGATGGCTATTACAACTTTAATTTTCGACGACTTTTCTCTGCGAAATGGTCGAAATATTTTTATTTTCCTCCCTTTGAATTCTCGTCTATTTCGGTTGCCCTATCTCTAACCGGTTGCACGGACAAATAATTTCGCTCGCATCCATACCATCCCTCGTCCCGCAAGGACTTTTCCAAGTCAGCCACCAGCCCCCACTCTCCTCTCCCCCTCGTCTCCTCAACGAGAGAGGGAGTGCTTTCTCTCCGTCTCGCTCCGTCGAATGCAGGTGTCCCCACATATGTCTCTCTCCCCTCTCACCCCCCTCCCCGATCTCTAACCCCCTCCTCCCCTTCCGCGGAGCCCACAAATGAAGACGTTACACTTCCTTAATTCATCCAAACGATTTCCATTTTTTTTTATTCACCGGCTCCAGAATTCCCTCCCCTCTCCTGCCTCCCCAACTTCCAGGCCAACCGGTAATCCTCAAACTCACAGGCGGGAGCATATTTCTCTTTCTTTCTTTTTTTTACTCCACGCCTTCAGTTCTTTTTCCCTCCCCCATCTCCCGAGGCTCGCATCCCTTCATCCCCTCCGTATCTCTCGCGAAGATGGGGGGAGGAAAGACCCTAAAGAAGGGGGGATGGGAAGGGGGTGGGGGGAGTGTGCAAGCGGTCGGTCGGTCGGCGGGGAATGGATGAATATCATTAAGTCCACCGAGATGGGTGATATGGTGGAACAGATGACGAACGCGGCGCGCACGGGAATATAAAAAAAATGAAATAAAAAAAATAATAATCACAATAACGAAAATAAAAGAAGAACGTTCAGCGCGTGGGATGGTATGTATATATATTTATATATTTATTTTTTATTTCATGATATTTATGAATGTACGTGGCTAACAGCGTATCTTGGGGTCATGAAAAGAGGGACGTGAGGAAGAATAAGGGCGGAGGCAACTTTAAATTACCAGACGGGAGGGAAGAAAATAAGAGTGTTACGGGGCGCAAACGAGGATGAGGGGGGGGGGGGGTAGGGGGGAAGGCTGAGGTTGGGGTCGGTGCGTGTGTATTTGGGGAGTGGAGGGGGGGAGTGACGCCAGACGGGTTTATCCTAATGGAACTCCCTCTCGTCTCAAGTGATGGGCGAGGAGAGCGGGCTCCTTCTTTTTCCTCCCCACCCCCCCAAACGGTCCCTCCTCCTTCCCCCTCCTGTCAATCCTCCACCCCTTGGCCAACCCCGCTCTCTTTCTTTTTAACTCCCATCACCCCCACCCATCCCCTTCTCAGCCACCCTCGCCCACCCCTTCAAACGTGACGAGAGAAAATAATGGTCCCTTCAGTTTCCGCACCACGTCTCAACCACGTTTTGAAAAAAGCAATCGCCGACCTTCACCATTGTTCGGAATGCGCCCATGGATATGGAAGTGCAGTGCCCCGCGCTCTCTTACGTCGTGTCTCAACCTAAGGGCAATTTCCCGTACACGATTCTGGAGGGGCGTTCTTGGATAAAAAAAAGGAATGTACCATTATAAAAGCGCAGTCGGCAACAGAACGTGAATTATTGCATTGTCGAGATTCATCAAAGTATTCTCGCCAAGCAATTCTGAATGATCTCAGGAGGAAAAGAATGACAATCTTCTCTGGAGGTGCATTGTGTTTTTATTAAAGTTATATTTTGAAGTAATTGGTGGAACTGGTTGCAGTAATAAGCAATTAAAACGATCGAGTTTAACGGTACGGCACTTGAGTAATAATTAACTTTATAATAATATCTTTATTTAAAGTTGCCAATCTGTTGGCTCAACGATTACCACAAACCATAATTTCAGCCAAATCATGAGGGAAATAAACTTTCACGTACTTAAATGTGCATACAGGCTCGCATATTTGAATATATCAAGTACAAGTAATTCTACTCTTTTCGGGAAGCGGAACTCTAAATTTTAATCATAAAATCTTTGGAGGTCCTGCAACTGTCATTCCTACGCTCTTTGAACTCAGTTGTGGTAATGGCAAGTCAATGCTGATTGGCATTGCAAAATGATCTCAATCTATGCTTTGTTATTTTTATTGCGAATAATAACAATTTTTGGGCCGTGCATTAATTCTGGGAACTTCAAATCCATGGAAAACATGGAAATTTAATTGAAATAAATCATGCTCGTCGGGACATAAATTTATCTGTACCAAAAGGAGGGCAAAATGGCGTGTATATAGCTAAACTGGAATTTTTCATTTTAAAGAAAAATATTGATAAACGAGCAGAAGATGATGCTTATTATTGAACCGATGCAAAAGTATTAAATTCATCGTGATAGAATCTACCTGGTTACTTAAAACTACTCACTGATAAATATTTCTAAGCGGTTGCCAATTTTATACCACAGAATGGTTTTTGGTGATACTTGGTGATTTTGGTGATAATGATACAAACATTTAAGATCCAACTGAAACAATACTAAAATGAATTACTTGGCTCACTTAGAGTTAAAATAATAATAATATGATCGTATTTCGATTCAGCTGTATGTAAAAAGCGAGATATTTATCCACCAGGCTGTTCTGAGGGAGAAAGAAGTAAAGGGAATCTAGCACGCCCACGTGTTATTTATGGGTATTCTTAAATTATCTGTTGTTCTATGAATTCACTGAAATCCTTTGGCCAATTCTGAATTGAGATTTGAATATTATTCCATCCAGCTCACTCTAAGCCGGATACGTTCCAATGGTGGCAGACGGGAAGCCGCCCGGTTCTACGAGAAGCTTCCCACTTTAGACGCATCACTGCCTCCTTTCTAATTAGGTCGAATGAAATTAAGTCCACACGGATAATCCAAAGCCCTGCCGCTAACTGCTTCATGCGGGGGCAGTAAACTCACACTCGCTTAAGTGGTGAATGCAACTGCGAATGAAATCTTCGGGATTTGGAATTTTTGCACTTCTTTCTTAAATGGGGGTTTCTCGTTCCGTTTCTGTATTGAAATCGTTCGTCAGACACAATTCTCGGGCATTCAAGAGGAGTGTGACTAAATATTACATTGTGGATAATAGCCTCATTTTAAATTACACCGATGATTTTTTCGAAATTCGAACATTTATGTCATACATACGTTTTTGGATCGATATCTGAGCAAAACATTAGGTTTTGAATTAGGAATTGAATTTTAAAATGATATTTTTCATTTTCATATTGCAAACCATTTCATAAAATATCTTATAAAAGTTGGTATAGTAAATGAGAATGTTACAAGTATGCGTATATTTGTCAAATTTTTTTCTTAAAATATTAATGCTTAAGAGGTAAATTCCCATTTTGAGAATTTTTATTCAAAAATGCAAACGAGATGCTCAGAAAAACAATTATTTTCATTTAAAAACCCATAAAATTAAGGTTTAATACCAATGGTGTTAGCATGACATAATCGTATAATGGCATAATAGTGGCAAAATGGAAATGAGAATAATTCAGGTATCATTATATCCATGACGTCTTGCAATAATTTTTTGAGAGTTCATTTTAACGAAATGATTATATTATTTGCAAAATTTAGCTTTTGACTTCTTCAATTTCTAAATTTTGTAATTTTTCATTACATCTTTTTCAATTAAGTACATTCCATTTTTCCACTGCAAACGCAGCCATAAATATTCGTATAGCTTCACCAAACAAGACCAACGAATAGGAATCCTTTTTTGACAAAATTTTACAACAGCTAAATTATATCTTACTCAAATGTTATTAATACGCAACCCTCACTCTTACAATTTTCAGTAGTCTCCAAATCAGGTGATAATAATAAGTTAATCGAAAAATAATATTTCAGAAACTCCCGAGAAACTGACGGTCAAGATAAGCCACACAATCGGATTTCTCCAGATTTACCTCGAAAAATTTCGTCTAAGGCATTTTAAGCATTCATTTATAAGTTAATAAGTTTGAATTTTATATCCATAAGTAGCCAAACAAAGTTCACTGTTCCTTAATTTAATACGTATCATATTATTTAATATTTGTTATAGGTTTTCATTGTTTGAACGCACTCGCACACCTGGGAAGGTGTTACGTACATATATTCCTTTGTAGGTGGGGCTTTCACAGACGGGAACTCAATTTTCATTTCACATTAAACCAAATTATCAGCATAGTCATGCAATTCTATTTGAAATGTTCACAGTCACTCAACCTCATCCCACATTGTACCGTGTTTATAATTGCTCTTCCTCGAGTTTGAGCGACGAGCGTATTCGCCACCTGGTAGCGTTTCGTATCGGTGAGCTTATTCTTTTGGGTTCCATTACTTCCGAAGGAGGTATGCGCACATTGATTAGATTACGACGAGGGGAAGAGAATGCCACAGCTGACATGAAACCACTGGAGTAAAATGAATGTTCTCAAAATGTTATGTGCCGTGGACGAATTATGTAGAAACACTATGGACTAATTATTAGGAAGAAGGATTTATGGGTAATTAAAAGACAAAGGTTCCACTTCGTAGGAGCGTGAATCTCTTCTAGGCGTTCAGCCCCAATGCTCTAGGAGTATATTGCCCATGTAAGTGGCGTACACGATTAATTAAACCGCGGGGAGTGGTGTGAGAAGTGATGGAGGGAAGAGGTTGTCTCAGGGAGCGTGGGAAGAGCTCTCTGAAAAAAAGGAGCAATGGTTTATTGAAGAACGCTCAAGGTGGCGGATAAATAGCACTCCTCACGAAGGACAGGAGATCTTTCCCATACCACAGTTCTTCCCTAGAGAGAATAGGGAGAGAGATACGCGTGATAGCCCATTTAATAATGCCTCGCTATGCAATCCTTCCGAGTGAGTATACGTTGGCTAATACCCGTGAGGAACGTTTTTCTACCGAGTGAACAACACCTCTTGCTTGCAACGCGGGGTGCAAGCTGGGCTTAAAAAAATCTTCATGGTTCATGACCGCCAAGGAACATGAAAGCCGACAGAATTGCGTGGAGTTTTGATTTTTTCTCAATCGTCAGTCCAAGTGTCCACTTTTTACTGGTCGAGATGTGAGAGAAATGACAAAAGGAGATGATTTCCACTTTCATTCCAAAAATGGCGAGGCCAATTCAACTGTCACCCCCACCCCTTCCACCTTCGATCCAAGCCCGCTCCTCCCACCGATGCAAGATTAGACAACAACTACATTTACAATATCACAATTACCTGCAAACCTCCGCAAGGGAGAGTGTAAGGGGGTAATTAGGGTACCAGCCATACATGTACAACTATTAGTTCAAATATGCATTTGAGTATATATTTGCTAACATACAAAACACATGGGCATATACGCACACATGGCTTTACCTGTAGTGCCCTACGAAAAATTTGTGGAAAATAACTAAATATTGGTCAACCACTTTTCCAAGTGCTCAAGGATGTGTGTGTGTATTTATGTATATAAATATAAATATAAATATATATATATATATATATATATATATATATATATATATATATGTGTGTGTGTGTGTATATTTCTTTTGCGAAAGCCTCACAGACGTGAATAATAATGTATATGGAATTAGCACTAGTAGTTTAGGACAAAAACACAGAAGCCCACAAAAAAAGAGAAACTCACTTGGTATCGAATTTTCGGTGGTCCTCACCAACTTTCTTAAGAAAAAGGACAGAACTTTTTTACATTATTATATATATATATATATATATATATATATATATATATATATATATATATATATATATATACACTATATACCACGATTGTACGGAAAAACTCACACGAGCGGCACAATAATGGGCTGACACAATATAACACAAATAGAAAAGAATAGACACATTTAAAAGAACACTCACACGGTAAATTGTTCGAGCTTTCGGCCCTCTCAGAGGGCCTTCTGAGACTCAGTCTCTCTTGAAGAAGGCCTCTGAGAGGGGCGAAAGCTCGAACAATTTACCGTGTGAGTGTTCTTTTAAATGTGTCTATTCTTTTCTATTTGTGTTATATTGTGTCAGCCCATTATATATATATATATATATATATATATATATATATATATATATATATATATATATATATATATATATATATTATATATATATATATATATAAATACACACACACATTACAATCAGTATTGTTACTACGTTACGTTAATCAGTACGTTACTACGGCGGCCTGCGCTGTCTTTGTCCGTTCGAGTTTCAAACATTTTTCTGCAATCCCTAATTCTATTCTTAATTCGGTAAATGTTGTGTTAATTGCCGGAAGGAATCTCAGCGACTCATCCCACTCGTTTTCTATGAATTGTGGTAACCTCGGCGACAAGTATAATATTTATTATTGCTATGAAAATAATCTTATTTAGGAATAGTAAAGGCATTCAGGGTTCCATGAGCTTTTGGATGCCAGGTATATTTGTGGGTAATTCATTCCTAGGGTCCCATTCACTTCCTCCGTGGGCATTTGGGTGAGGCACACCCTAGCTGTCTTTCAGTCCCGGGGAACCTTCGGAATGCAACTTGTTAAATATGTATGCGTGGAGAGTTGTCCGGCGTCTTCCAAGGGTCCTTGGAGAACCCTCGCCGGCATCCGGTGCGCCTGTGGGGGTGACATCTCTCTCGCTGCAGACTATAGAAACCTGCTGGCAAGCCAAGAGTGGGTTATCGACAGTTAGTGGTCACAAATACCATAAAAATATATCCAAAAACAGGAGCAAGTACTAATATATTTACATATTACTCTGTAAGTCACTTTGCAAGGCGTGTGGCATGGGATGCACCTAGATCAAACATGCGCAGTAGAAGAGTTACCGGCAAATGCTGTGTATGAAAGACTAATAATTGTGCGAATACTTCTCGTAAAATACAGAAAAATTAGAGTTAAATTCAAGGGGAAGTCACTAAATCCATTCGTAAATAAATGACTTCAGCGAAAAAAATCATGCTATCGCAAAAATTTTCTTCTACGTCAAGATAGGAAAAAAACGATCGTTATCCACCCAACTGAAAAAAATACATTTACAATTCAAAAATAGGTAATAACATAGTTTAATACTCGTTATAACTTAAAACAAAAGAAAAAATAATTAAAGAAAGGAATAACGGAGTTTTATTACTCATATCGATGTTATTTATTCCCCACGTTGATCGGGGCCACAACTAAGAGGATATCTGCGTATTATTGTCCCCGAAAGGGAAACATCTTAAACAAAGGGCCTTAATCAGAGCAGAGTGCCAGTATAAGTGCAATTAATTCTTAATGAAAACAGGAATACAGTAATTCGAATGTACGTACACACCTAGGCAAATAGTAATATCGGCCAGTAACTTGTTGAAATTGGTTTGAAATTATTGATTGTAAAAATAAATTGATTTAACGGTACGAGTTGACAGGTTTGAAAAGTATGGAAGATCAACAAATATTATACGATTTCTCTCAGTCGGCTCTTCGGAAGAATTAAAATACTAAACTAAGGCCCTATTGCCATGTACATACGTATTCGCGGGCGAAAATTAATCGAGTGTTTTTATGGAAGGCATGTCAGACTGCAGCGTGGGGCGAATAAGAATTCTTTTCCATAGATACGTATTGGTAGGATGCATCCACACGGCTGGACACGAACGCTAACGAAGAACGATTCGAATGGGATGCCGGGAGACAAAGGAGGCGGGAAGACACGGCTGCAGACGACCTCTCCGGATGGAGGAGATAGCTGTGACGGATTGGTTAGCCGCTTGATTGATTAGCTTGTCCCGTTGCATAGAGAGGGGTCGTTAAAGAGCATTGTCTGAGAGGAAGACACCACGGTAACCCTACTCTCTCCTCCTCGTCTTGCCTTCCTCCCCACGCTCTCCTGCGGCCGACCAAGGGATGGAAAGCCTTTTGTACCCAACTCTCCTAAATAAACGACTCCAAACTTCGCTTGTTTTCCTCTTGTCCCTTTCATACCCCTCCTCGAATGCAGCCCCGTAAAGCCCTCGAGTTTCCTAACGAGTGCAATTGTTGATTGGTTCTATCCTCAAAAGGTGCAAAGCCTTCGTGACTTGGAAGATGAGGAGGAAAAGCGGTGTAGGTGGATGGCCGGGACAAAAGGAGTACCGAGACATTGAATAGCCGGTGTTCGTGCCTAGCATTTTAACCACAGAGAATATTTTTAGTTGACCAATGCATATTCCTGTCCTCTTTTAATATGAAAAGAGTACTTACTCTTTGAATTTCATCCTCGACACATATCTTGAAATCAAATATGTAAAGTACATACAGGATTCTCGGTTGACTCTGAATGCAGGAAAAACCGGATACCATGTAAGGGAACCTCAAAGCGTCTGCATTGGGTAGTTAAAAGAGTACTACTATTTTGCTATTCTTTACGACAGTCATGACTTTAACCTATGTCTTTACAATACTCCAGGTAGGGAAGGGAAACAAGAAAGGTTTTTCCGTGCAGTCTGCTAATGTTCAAGTCACATAACTAGTGATTGTTTATTGGTTTCAAGAGCTGTAACCAACCCAATTCAATATTCTCTTAAGACATAAAAGCTTTAGACTGCCACTTAGAAATAAACTGTGCCGTGGCAATCGTAATTGTAAATAAATAAATGCATTGGCGAAAAATTCATGCATATTACATTTTTAAAAGCTTGGTAAGATGCGAAATAGGATTCAAAAGATAAATTGTAAAGGAAAACAATCGTTTAGCAAAACATAAATCTCTTCTTTAGATAATATCCGAGATTTTTCAATCTTTAGATAATGTTCACACATTTTAACATGCTTTATTTCTACAGATAGTACGTTAAATATTATTAATCCACGTAAACAAAAGACCGATTGGGTTAGGTTAGTTTTAGAATTCCTCTTCGCAAATTGTAAGTACAATCAGAATTAGTTAGCAGATTACCACTTTTATTAAAAAAGAGTTTCAACATCTTAAACATTAACTGGTGTCGTAAAGGGTGCAGCAAACATAGATTAACAAATAATGTGTTTGATTAGCTGTACTTCTACATGTCTATTTTTGTAAAATTAATGAAGAATTCACCGCATATTTGTATGCTCTTCAATAAAATGCAAGTCCGTAGCTAAATTTTAACTAAACTGGTGCTCAATATATTACTGTCTTGAAAGTTAGTACATTTGTACACGTGTTACGAAGAAAAGTAGAATTTTTATAATCAATTCCTTCAAATTGAAATAACCGAAGCAATATGATAGTTTCATTTAAATACCTGGTCCAAATTTACTCCAAAATATGTATATACTTAATATTAATGACTCTCTCAAATCTCCAACAAATACATGTGTTTTCTTGTACGATTTATGCAAGGATAAACTTCATTTATGGATGCTGGATACAAACCATTTGCTTAAAAAGTGCAGATAATCTCGAATATTTTCACCAATTACTTTCCCCTCACCTTTAAAAAAAAAATTGATAATCAGCAAAAGGTTGCTTTTATATCTCTTTTGAATTGACGTTTACGTAAGTCATTAGTGCAAAGGAAAAACAAGAGTAGTCTGAAAACCGAATCATAAGATACCGCAGTTTCAATATATTTCTATACTCACTACGGTTATTTTCTACCTTAAAACTCTGAGATCGTGAAGAAATATAGCTTTTAAACTATTGTATTTTACGGATTCCTCCATTTTACAGTTACCCAATAATATGTGGTGGTCAAGGATCTCTGAACGACTGGCCCTTAAATGCCAGTGAGCACTACAAAATCGCAAACTCCTCCTCATACCTTAAATTAAGAGCGATATATTACCATCGCATACCGATACAAAGTATTAATACGACAAGGAATTTTCATTTTGGTTTGATTTATGATCGCCTCTTCTCATGTGAAAATTAAACTAGATTAATGGACATAATTTATAATATAACATATGTTTCCACTGAAAAAAAAGGAAAATCAAAATTTCACAATTTTAGTGGAAACATTTTCGAATACGGTGTAGGGGAATTTAAAATGTACTAACATGAATTATATGTTTCCTTCAGAGCTCAACGCTTACCTCTCCATCTCACGAAACTCCTAAACTCGAAAACAACTTCTAGACGTAATTTTCCATTAAAAAAAACAAAATTTATGAACACCAGGAACTCATAACTATACTAAGTCTGAGTTATATGGAAAAGTTGGCTGGAACTAGGACGGCCTTCTCGGAATTTAGTGACCCACTTAATCCGACCGCATGTGCCTTTACTTACTGGAAACATTTCGCTCGTCCTCGAATGGGTATATATATATATATTTCCTAATCTATGGATAGGTTACCCCTGACTGTGAATTACGCAATTATTACATTAGAGATGTAGATCGGAACATCTTACCCCCGAATGCCATTCCATACTGTGCGCTGTTCTTTATATTACCCCCGTGTGAAAATACCCGCCCATCTTTCGGAGGATTGGCGTGCACTTCCTGTAGGCTTTTTCCGTGAAGATAATGGGAAATTGGTGTGCCCGCACATACCAATAAGTCACTCTACTCCTCCTCCACCTCCTCTCCGCCCTTCACCCGCAGGCCGTTCCCTTGCTGAACCCTGTCCGCCCACGGTTCTCTCGCAACTGGAGTGGGGAGAGGACTCTCTGGGCTCCGGCAGATAAAAAATGTCCCACGACACTCCATTTCTTCTTCCTTCAGCGAAGGGCTTAAAAAATATTTGGCTCGCCTGAGAGGGTGATATTCGCGGGTTGAGGGAAAGAACTTGAAAGGCTAAGAGAGACGCTTCATCTGGTTTATCCCGTAACCAGCAGAAGCAGTGCCAATTTACCGTTTCAGATTGGGCTTTTGTAACTGCAGCTACGGAGTTTTTCGGTCATATTTAGATTTCTCCTACTCTTTCGCTTAGTCAGCTAAAAAAAATTCTCACGGTTTTTTTTATGATTTAGGCATTATACCGTGGATATGCGAATTCTAGTTCCTTTTCTGGTTTAGAGTGGACTGATTAATTTCCGTTATTCAACTGAAACTATGATCTTAAAAGCTACGGTGAACCTAATTCTTCTAATCATTAGAATTTATTGTTGATTAGTGCCCCGAGGCATTTTGCATCCAAATTGACAGCCAATGGCCAAATTGAAACCAGTCAACGAGGAAATATTTCTGACAGTTCTATTAATTTGATGCGAATAAATCAAAAGATTAAATTTTAATTTAGTATTTTGAGTTATAAAGAAGCTTCATACACGTGTAAAGTTCACATCTCTAGGTAACAAAACATTTAAAAAATAAAATTTTTATCATTATTATGTGTTGTTAATAGTAGTCTGCAGGTCAAAATAGGTGGTTCATGGGAACATAGACTGCTATAGAGCTGCTACGCTGATGTACTCGTAATTTATCTTTTTCCGTATTTTACCGTGCAATCTGGGATGACACCCGACGTTACGTGACAAATTCTGATCACTTCGCCAAAGGGAACGTTTTCCTTTGAAAAAGAGATCATCAGCAGTCACGGAACGATGGGTGTGATCTCACATTACGAGGGAAACTGGAAAACCTTTTGAAACAGGAAAGCTTTAAATACAGGATTAACTACTACTCTTCTAAGCACGCTTTACAGGAGATTAAATACCCTAAAAAAAACAATACACCATGCTTTAACTACACATTTCTCCGTCTCCGCCCGCTCCCTCTAAAATCCATTGTTCTTTTCGCCTTGCTTACCCAGCATTGTCCCGCTTATATCACAATCATCGCAACACAATACACCGCACCTAGCCACATGGACTTGTGGCGGTGGTATTAGGGCACCAGACGTATAAATAAACCAGAAGCATAAATATGCATACTTCCGCATGTACGAAAACGCACGTGCCCCACGCAAATGAATGCCCATCTAATTAATGGGTGTTTCTGAGTAAAGCTTAAAATTTTTATGCTAAAATAAAAAATACAGGGGAGGTTGGGTGAAAATTTGTTATACTGTTTATCACGCGAGGAAAGAACGAGTGCTTGAATCCGTCTGTGACCACACCTACGTGTATCTTTCTAATTTTATCTCGGCGTTCGAATATATCAATATAATCTGGGGCCATAATAATTCTCTCTCTGTCGTAAAAAAACTCAGATGTCCTATACCTTTCTAAAGGTCTTATTTTTGCCTGCTCACTTCATGAATAAAGGGGCTTAGAACCTAATTCCTCCAGCATACCCGTCACACTTACTCTCTTCCCGCTGCAATGTTTCACAAATCTAGCGGATTTTCTCTGAAAGTTTTAGAATTCCATAAATTGCATTTTCTCCACTCGACAAAATGTTAATTTAATTTGAAATATGGCCTAATGAAAGTGAAGTAAAACCTCTCCATTATTTTTTATTGGACTTTTCTTTAACCCTTCTAATTAAATGTAGTTTCTTTAGGACTGAACCGCGTGTTCTTTTTTAAATGTGTGTGCCCCACAAAAGGTTTCATGTAATTTTAACACCCAAGTAATTGCCTAGACTTGCTCTGAGTAGCTCAATTTGAGCCCTTTTATTTTATATACACTTTAGGACTTTATGAATTACTCTTCATTACAAAACTTCATCACTATGAACACTTCTTCAATATATTTTGCTGCCTATCATTCCATTGTAGATGCCACTTTGATATCTGGTGTAAATCGCAGAAATCATTAATTCATTGCCAATTAGTTTAACTTGCGGCATACTTTTCCTGCCTTCAAATTTCTCTAAACAGCCTTCTCTTAATTTATGATTCTCTTTGAAAAACCCACAGATGAAAACTAAGGCCAACATTTTCGTTGCAGGCGATTTCGACGTGAAACCATCGTTCTGTAACTTTTAATTTTGTAACGCCCACAATCGGTGGCTTTCAGGAAGCTATTTTGCAGGCTATTTTACTGGTATTACATTTTTAACAGCTGTCTCTGGAGAAGATGGGGTAATTATTTCGGGTTTGGAATAGGGTTTCGAAGGTTGACGGGTAGATATTCAATTAGTTTTTTTCAACATTCCTGTCAGGGTGTAACTGGTCACCTACCTGGGTCGTGAACTTGCTCCTAATGCATTCACGTCCTGTCCTCTGATTCGTTGTTTCACTGCATCCACCCGCCTCGCCTCGCCCAATGCCAAGAGTTTTCAGTCATTCTTCGCTTTGATTCCAAGTCTTAAGTTGAGTGCTTTTCGTGTGGTTTGTGCGTGGGCAGTGTTTCATGGTGATCGGTTTTGCGTGAAGTCCAATGCTGTCGTGGATTTCTGGCGAAGGCTGGTCATTGACGAATGAAAAATACTGGTGACATGAGATCGGTACTAGATTAGATGACCGCTGAAAGGTAAGAGATTGCTGCTTGTGCATAAAGTGATAAAAATTAATATTTCATTGCACATTCAAATTAACTACATGAGCACGTTCAAGCGGCCGATGGGAATAATGTCTTCGATATGACATGACCGCTTCATCCATTTGAGTTACGATAGGTTATTATCTCACTCATAATCGGATAACATACATAAAAGCAGATATTCAAACTAAAATTTTCATTCTTAAGCCGTCTTTTGCCGTTTTAATTGACACAAATACCTGCATAGTTAATGCCCAATGCGGCGCTCTAGTGTGACCCCTGGTTTAAAGAATGCATTACATCTACATCTACTCATTAGCCCGCGAGCCACCGCAAGGGCGTGTGGCGGGGGGTGTTAGGACACCACCCGTAATTAAGAAAGAAAAAAAACTGCATGCAAAAGCCATAATTTTATACTATCCACAAACAAAACATGGTATATATTCATGCAAGAAAATTTACACTATTATTCATTTGGACAATATGTCAGTAATCTTGAAGTTTCGATCGCACGAACAATTGCTATTAGATAATTTCCTTTCTTGGTCATTCGCCTTTCTGAAAAACACTTCTTAAATATCATGTTTTAAAGATATAGTCAAACGGTGCTGAGGCAGAAGTTGAGCTCATTAGTATTGGTCAATAATGACGTACGTATCCTATTCATGTCCCATCGACCATAGTCGCGATTTCAGGCGAAGGAAATGAACCGTGAGTATTGGTGTTCAATTAACCTTCAAGGTTCATGATCCAGAAACAAATCAACGCATTAGTAACTGGGTAATTCATCCATTAGGCACTTTTTCGTCTTTTCCTCCACCAGGACATCTTTAACACTTTTTTTAGAATAACCCTATTGATTTATCTCTAAGTGAACTCGATCCACAGCACCATCTTTCACGGTGGAACATTTAAATTAAGCGTCGCTTAAATGCTAGTAAAAACAAAATAAATGTCTAGTAATTCAAAAACAACATCAAATTGCAAAATGCATCTCTGCGTGCACAAGACAAAACTACTAGGAAGAAAAACAGCAAAGTAAGGGCTAAATTAAATAATGACCACGCACACGACGTAGAATGAAGAAATGTTTTTAACGCTTTCAGGCCTTTACCTGATGATGCCACAAGTCGGTGAAACGCGTTGTACCGTGAAATAAAATCGGTTAAAAATTGAAAACTCATTCAATGTGGGCATAGAATTAAATTAATTGGAAGTAGGTCTATTTAGCGATAGTGTTAAAAATGACTAATCTCGTCGTACTTCGGTAGGAGAAACCATGATATTAAATAAGAGAAAATAAGTATCGGATCGACAGATTTAAGGTGCTATTTTTCCCACGAACGATAAGGGATCAGAATAACTGTGGACGAACCCACTAGTAGGAAAGTATTTTCTTAATTAGAAGTATACCTGTGTTATGGTAACCAACATTCAAGCAAAAGTACTGAAGTTGAATCAACCCCTGCCAAGTATCCCAGTGGTGCCTTTAAGGGTGCCATGTAATCAGAAGGAGAAATGGAAGTGCTAGAAGCTCAATAGCTTTTGTGTAAAAATATTCACTTATTCGCAAGGGTAAGTGTATATTTGCATGTACACAAAACGACGCACACTTTGGCAGCCGAGAAAAACAGAATTCCTCGCGACGCCTTTTCCTCTTCACTAGTCCATCTTTTGCGACGCCTTCCCGAGGAGTATACTTCATCGAGTCCTCCCAACACCAGGCACGCACTCATCTCTCGCTTGGGAGAACCCAATTCCCTGCGACTGAGCCAGACAAGAGTGGGGAGAGGTCTCTGTTTGAGGAAGGGATGAATCTAGGCGCCTATACGTCACGTCCCCCCGGCACCCATCCATTCATCATCGTCTCATCTTCACCCGAGGTTGGGTCACGCCGTGGGTGGACCGAAGAGCACCCACCCGTCCGCGCGTGTCGCTGCCGCGGCCAAGTCCCGTTTTATGCCATGACGTTTGAGCAGGGTTGGGTACCGTCGCTTAAGTACCCACAATTAAATAGGATTCTCGCCATAGAGAAATACCGTTTCCCAATTTCCTCAATCGAGATATGAATCATTGTATGCTAGTTAATATCACATATTAGGCTTTTGTAACATCAGCACCTACATCTTTACCTGAACGTAGTCACTAGGTCGTGTGGTAGGAGATTTATTTCACCATCGTTAAAGTAAATATTGGCAGATATGTCGCAAATTATTTGCATCCACATAATGTCCCGCAAGCCTCCGCAGGGAGGTTTGGGGCAGGTTTTTAGAGCACCCGCAGAACTATTAGTTCATACATGCATTTGAATATATATTACTTCATATATAAAAACACTCGGGCACATAGATAATTACATGGTAATACTCATCATGCTCTAATTTAATAAATCAATAAAGTTTGTCTTTGAAGTATGTAAATTGTGTATTCGTTTGTTATGATTGCGTATCGTGCAAATGAAGAACAAGTACTTGACTCAGTCGATGATTTTAGATATACATCTTATTTTATCTCGGTGGGCCAATCTAGCTAAACAACTCTTTTAGTTACGTGTATTGCGTTGTATTTCCAATAATGTCTAAAACACAGTCAAGACCCATTGGCAACATCTCCGGAGCTGCTTTAAGGAAACTGGGATTAATAAAAAAATGGTAGGAAAATGTTCTATTGAAAAGGACAAGTTGTAAACTCTTGTTGATCAAACCTCGCCTAGAATACGCATCTGGAGTTAGTGACCAAGCGTAGAAGACAGACCTAAATGCTGAAAATAAGAAGATATAAAGAAAAGCTGCACGTTTGATGAATACTCTTTATGAAAGCGTTACATATTAATAAGATACCTTTCATTTGACGTGACACTTTAACCTTCAGATCAATACTAATCATTCGATTTTAACAACGATAATAAATACTTTTGGATACGCAATGTGCGAGTACAGCAGATAAGACTACGCACTATAAGTAGGAGTTAAAGTAAATTGCCATACAATATAAGGTATCCTTTTTTCCTTCCACAATTAAAGACCAACACAGTTCTAAATATCTCGTATAATGTTTAGAAATTCCCTAAAATAAAATGATACGCAACCTAAGCTTTAATCACTGGTAACCTAACATCCCCTCCACACGTTCTTATGGCGTCTTTTAGTGAAAGATGTAGATTTAGTAGTATTTACCCTAGACAGCCTACCACCTCTAGGCTAGGGTGTGGACTTGGTGTGATTAGACGTATTGGAGATTTATTATGTTAACTGCACACTACCCACTTAATACATAGTAGCTACTCATAGGTATTCGACAGGTTATATAACCAAGGATAATATGATTGACATAGGTAACACTACAGTTTTGCATACAAAACGGTGTTCTGTATTCTAATAATTCCCAACCTATTCATTCAGAGCATGTTGTTGCTGCAGTATGGGGAATCTTTGCTTTAAGAATATCTATGACCTAATTCCAAGTCGCCTTTCTTGTGGCATCTCTCCTGTCAGGCTCGAATCGACGTCACCTCTGTTATTCGACAGAAATATGTGATTTGTAATCTTCCTCTCTGTCGAATTCCTTTGTCCCTGATATGGTTCTTTTAATTTTGTCGTTTAGTCCTGTAATTTTATTTTAAATTCACTCTGTGGTGGACGATCTTGGGGAATTAAGCCAACAAACAACCGAATTTGATACAACAGCGTGGAACCAAGTACACGTCATATCCTATGAGGCACCCCGAGGGCGTGCAGCAGGGAATGTTAGTATACCAACACTATACATTATATAAAGTGGAGTTATAATGATGAGTTCTAATTAAGAATTTAAGATTAAAATTTTCCTGGATCCTATTTGTTTTGTCAAAAGATTTCAACATTACTTTACAGTACTAATAAATTATTACAAAAATATTTTTTTCTATAAAATAAACGAAAATACGAAATACCACGAGTTTTAATATAAGTTATCAACCACGTTGACACCCTTAACTTAAATTTGATTGTGACCAAGAATGGTGCGAGGGATGAAAGAGTAATTAAATCGCACTGGAATGTTATTCCCATGCTTCAGTCTTTTTATAGGCGCTGGAATCCCGTGTTCTGGTGGTCAAAGCTTGTCCTTTCTAGTTTCGAGTTAGTGTGGTCAAAGTATTTCGAGTAATCACCTCGGGAGTCCGCTTCGCAAGGGTTTTTCATTGATGTAACGGTTCTTATTTGAACATATTTTTAAAGTATTTTCCTCTTGTGCTGAGCTCTGATAAAAATATAGGCTTACGATGTGTTTTTAGAAAACAAAAATAAACAGGCAAAGGCGTGACCGGCATCAATTAATGAATAAATAGTAAAATTAGGTGATATAGAATTTTTAGAATTCCCTTCTAGTTTTCCTTCATTATTTTATATATGATACTTACGCCAGATAGCTATAGTTATTACCTATTTTTTAGGGTTGAAAATATTTTTTTAACTTAATTGAGGCTATTGTTTGACCTGTTTAACCCTCCCGGGGTAATGCAATAATTTCAGAGTGTAAAAATCATTTGTCTTTGCTGGGATTCGAACCCGGATCCCTCGATGTCCGGCCAAGTGCTTTAATCAGTTAAACTATTATTCAATTTAATTTTTTTCGGTCTAGTATGTTGCATAGCTAGTGTTTGCATTATACATAATGTCGGCTTACAGATTATTGTCTCAGCATATTTTTTTCTTATATAAATATATGTATACATATACATACACATACATACACATAATCATAAATATGCATATACACACATACATGCATAGACATACATTCATAAACATGCATTAATAATTTTGACCATTAGCAATACTGCGGAAGGAAATAATGAAGGCAGGATTCGAAAGATATAAAAGAAAAATTTGGTTTAACAACGGAACATTATACATGGTTGGAAATATCGATAGGTTGAAGCACAAACATTCTGCAAAACAACTCTTAAACCACGGGCGAAGTTTGCCCGCAACGGGGCCGGCCACATCCGTTCCACCAATGCTTGCATACCTTTAGCCGAATGTTTATTCGCAGGTCTTAATTGTATGAATTCCACGATTGGAGGCGTCCTCTTACGCTCCGAAATTTTGGGGGCTTAAAAGGAACAAGATTTTGTGACGAAACACCGTATACACAATGCCACAGGAATTCGTAGTCGTGCGCGAAACGCCACAGTACACGAGGTTAAAGCCAACTTTTAAACGCTTAGTTTGTTTTAATCTTTGATAAATTCCGAGAAACTGAGGAAAATACCGCATCAGGAACTTTTGACAGAATCGTCCGCTAATATGCATTACAATTCAACCATTGCAGGGTGTAAAAATCATTCCAGGCCAGATTATCGATTTCCCGGATTGAATGAGAAATGCGGGTCGAAATGTGTGCGGACCATTTGTTTATTTCGCAATAATTTCTCTTTCTTGGTTCTTGCTTCCCGAGAATTTCTCTCTTAGTGCGCCTCAGTGGGAGACTCACTAGAAGGATTTTGTTTGCGATATAATTTGCGTCAACGTTTAAATTTAAGTGAGATCAAAAGTTATTCGAATTCATTAGTACCACTTATCATGGATACTTCATGATGCATGGATATCCTTACGATCTTCATTCCGGCTCAGTTGAAATTTGAGTTGATCCTCATCCGCAAGGGAGAGAGGGAATGCAATTATGAGTAATTGCATAATGCTCTTCAAATCCAACTGATTAATAACCAGCATTCCTGACGGCGAGTTCAATTTTAACTTAATTACTCAAGCTGAGCCTCCAGTGTTAGTTTAAAAATTTCCCGGTGCTAATGGTTTCCTTCATTTCGTTTCTCGTTCATTCCGTCCCCTTGTCTTGGCGCTCAACGTTTGGCACTCACCCACCCCGTCACCCTGCCCCCGATCCCCCCCCTCTCCACCCCAACTCCCCACGCCCGCATAATCCATTCACCTCGCTCCCTCCACCTTATTTTTCATTAATTTCTCACACATCTCTGTCCATTTCTGCTCATTTCTCACTCTGGAAGAATGACGGGTATTTGAACGAGGGGGGGGGAGGAGGGAGGGAGGCAGGGCAGATCGCGGATCGGATGGGGTCTCGACGGGATGGCAAGGGAATTAAAATTTACGGCCCCTAAAGCATCCTCTTTTTCCTAACCCACTTCCACTACCAAGCCCACCCCCTCCCCCACTCTCCGGGCCTTCTCCCGACGTCCCAACCTCCTTCCCCTTTTCCCCCCTCCCCTCCCCCCCCTCCCGTCCCCTTTAACCCGAAAGCCGCCGCGGATGATAAGTGGTCACGCGTCCAGACGTGCGGAAATTTCTCACTATTAATAAAACGTATATTTGAATAACACCGACGCATTCCTTATACTAGCTCCTCAAGGTGATTTCTCTAATGCACGAGGAGGTTTCGTCGGGAGTTTGCCGTGTCCAATCATTCCTGAAAAAAAACAAGCCATGAAGGGATTCGGAGAGTAAAAAGTGTGGCTAATATTTTTAGAAGGAATATATAGCTGGGGTAGGAGTTTAGTTGTGACGCCTAAGAAAGAATCTTTCGAAACATAAATTATCATCAGATCCAGCATACGGAAAACACGTTAAAAACATCTTGAGAGTAGCATTTTGAAAGCCAGGGTTCATCAAACGAATAGTTAGAAAACATTCGAATGAAAATGTTTCGGGTTTTCGACCTAATAACGTTATTAAATAGTAAATAAATGAAATATTCTCGTTTCCCTAAGAATCATTATAAACAATCGCGACCTGTTTTGAATCTATCTGCACAATGCTCTGCAAATTACCGCAAGGGCGTGCGGCGGGGTTTGGTAGGGCACCTGCCATGCATACAAAACTATTAGCTCAAATATGAATTTGAACATACGTATACATCAATTTGAATAAAAGCAATTTTAAATGTACACGAATGAATTCCTCTGTAAACGATGCAATAATTTACTAAATATCAATTGTTTGTCTTTGAGAAAGGTTCGTTAAGAATATAGATTCAGGTACCTTGGTTCGATTTTGTACTGATTACGTATTGTAGCATAAGCCTATAGGTAAAAATTATGGCTGTAAGCCCGTTAAAAAATTTACAGGAGTTAATAAAATTTTAATAAACGAAATTAAGTTGACAAAAATCTGACCTCTGACACAAAATTGAATTATAATCCGTAATCAAATCAACCGGGAAAACGTATGCAAATAAGTTCGCAATGAGAGTATTATTTAAATTTACCAAAGAAAGCAATTTCAAGAGGAGAGAGTTGATGAGAGGGATCTCAGGTCAAACCTTAAAGCACGAAATAAGAGGAGAGGCTTTAATATGAGGAATAGTTCTGTGTGTTTTCAAAACTTGGCCGTTGAGGCAAAAGGGCTGAACTGACGACCTTAGGGATGCGAGTGTGAAGAAAGATGGACGGAGAGGATGACAAACGAAGAAGTGATTGGCATGCAAGGTGAAGACAGAAGGCCGAGCAAAGGAGACTGATTGAATTTTCATTGCTTGAAACTATTAAATATCATTTTAAGCCAACGCTGGGTGCTGCAACTCTAATAGAAAGGCATAGCAACTTTGTTGGCGTGGTTAATTCGCTAATGCCATCACATTTCCGAACATATTTACTCAGAGACAGGCATTTAACGATTTAAATATTGCATTTTCGCATGCTTTATATAGACACATGCTTTTCAAGTGCTCTAGTTTTTTTTGTATATGAGTTAATATCTATTCAAATGCGTTCATAAACTAATGCTTCTAATGGTATGAATGGTACCCTAAGATCCCTGGCACATGTCCTTTTGGTGACCTCGGGACATTTTGTAAATATGTATGCTAATTTTATGTTTTGTAAAAATTTTATGCAAATGTTATGAACTGTCAAATAGTAGCAACTCTTTAGTAATGAATATGATTATCCGTGAAGTGTTCATTAACGTTGAATGTATACATAATTTCATTTATGTCTAAGTGACTATTTATGCATACTAAATGGCTGGTGCCTTAACACCCCCTGCCACACACCTTGCGGTGGCTTGTGGGGTATCGTGTAGATGCAGGAGTGTGCAAAGTGGATGGGGTATGCCTTAGGTAGAACCACCCCAACCACACACCCTAGCAGTGGCTTGCATAGTGTCGCATATAACCAGAGAAACCACGAGAGATGGACCCCAGTCATTTCCTCCCACTGTTGCCACCCTCCACTTATTCGTCCCCCCCCCCACATGTGTCTTATCTCCGAAGCCCGTTCCACCGCATTTCCCAACGCCACTCACACTCTCTGCATCCACTCACTCACGCACTTATTTCTCCATCCGCTCCCGCAAAGCCTTCTCCCCTCTCCGGCCTCCTCCGCATCCCCCGCCTCCTCCGGTAAACAATTTCCCTTCGCCTCCCCGCTCACCTCGTGGTCCTCGTTTTGCGACTCCGTAAAAACCCTGGGCGTGCCCGGGGATCACGGCGGGGATGTGGCGGCGACGGCGCCCGGGGGTGTGGGGTCTGTTGTTTCATGTCTCTCGCCAGGGGCCCGCCTCATCCGGGAAGCACCCCCCCTCCTCAACCTCTCCATTCCTGCGGTAATTAAACCGGGAAGGGTTGCGAAGTATTCAAAGGGGCGGTAGTGAATATTTGTGAGCGTCACATGTATCAATAGCCGCGATCGCGTCCAAGTCAATGGTAATATCGCATTTTGCGCGGGAATAATAATTTTGACGGCCGAAATTAATTGATTTGAAGCCAATGCTAACGAAACCCAAATTTGAAATTTGTTTTCAATTCGCGATAATTATGTTCTTCTCAAGATGCGCCGCTCCATTTCAAACAGTCTACTTTCAAAATAAGCGCAGCTGATCATAATTGAAAGAGGGATGGAGGACAATGTATATGCGTTCGAAAACAATTTGCGCTTGGACCATAATCATCCTTCTCCTAAACACGTCTAATTTCCCTTTGACCTGAACCGTGCGTGAAATGAAGTGTGTGAATTGATATTACCTTCATATTTACGTGCGATTAATGTGTGATAGTGGGTAGAGATAGAGTGGAATAGGATATGTAAGAGTTCAATGTCGAGTCTGTCTCTTCTGTGGAAATATAATCGATTCCCTCAACCTTGGCAGTCCGACGTTCGCCTATTTGAATCTCAACACAAATCTATCGGCCTGAGAACCTTAATCGAGATGTAATGGTATTCATTAATTTCATATACCACCACAGCACTATCACTGCAGCGCAGCAGAACGAGCAACTTCGACTGAAAGATCAAACCTAACCTAGGTGCCATTATATCTGTATACCTGTAGTGCATCAACCCATTTCACTTCAGTGCGGACAACGGTTTTCTGAAGGAAACTGCTCCGGAAATGGTGTTGTCTCGAGGAATTGCTTTTGTGGACGTGGTGAGGGTTGAGTGCGGTCGCTTGATTTATGACGACGCGTTGCAGACTTGGTTCACTCCCACGGAATGCACTCGTCGTTCAATGGCGCCTCCGTTCGATGCCCTCCTGCCGCCTGTGAAGTCTATGCAGGGTGGCCACGAACTTGGAAAGCCTGGAAATGTTCTGGAAAACCACAGTAACGTCTTGGATTTTGGACGATTACGGCGACAGCGTTTTCGTTTATTCATCTGCATATTAGATGTGATTTAAGTGTTATCTCGGAGCAAAGTTCTCTGCAGTTCTGTATTTAAATGACCATTCGACAGTATTCAAAGTCTTACACTTATTCTAAAATCACTTTCATCACGGCTGTATTTTCAATCTTTATCTAGTGCTGCCACTGTAACATGTAGGTAAGTTCGTCCGACGGCACATCTATTTCTTCCTATTATTTCTCATGCCTATGAATATTGAAGTAAATTTATGTGATTAGTAAATACTAATGAACAGTATTAATCAGTTTTATCAAAGAGTCATCTTAAAACTATTGCTAAGGCATGCACTATTATATATATGAATAGCTATTACGCTTTTCGGACTCCTAAAAGTGCTCGTAAAAAAGCATGAAGTTATTAATCATGACTATACTTTGTATCAACTTGGCACCCTATATAAACTTTTCTCAATATATTGGAAGTGTCACGTTTCTTTTTTTTAGGAATAGCTTCTCAGTAAAATCTAGGCTACGCTTTGTAACTGGCAACGTTTTCATTCTGGTTTCATAGACGTCTTTCATATATACATTGCGCCAAATACAGCCTGCAAAAAATTGAAAATTTTGATCTGAAAAACCTGGGAATTCCCTAAAATGTTGGCTTTTTTTAGAGTCGTATCTTTGACTATGTCTCCGTGCATATCTATGCTATTATAATGAGTAGTAGTAGTCTACCAGCGTGGTGTAGGTTTTTAATGGACCCTGGTACATGCCACGCGCTCACTATTGTAGCCCTAACTAACATGATACAAAATATCCATAGACTTCAATACTAAGGATTACAATAAATCATTCTTTATAACGGTATACTTTCTATCTCTCTTAATTCCATCCAATATTATTATTTATTTCTTCATGCTACTTCGCCTTCCTACTCGCTCGCGAAGAAGGGAAAAAATTCCCAGTTTTTATGTTTCGATGAAACGAATTTTTTAAATCACACAAATTCACTTATCTACGTATTAGTCTTCAGCATCCCTTTGCCTCTCGGTATCTTCTTCATCCAATAATAATGCCTTCTTCGAATTTCTCCCAGTAATATTCTCTCTCCTCCTAACATGCCTAGAACATCATCGTTTGTTTTACTTTCCGTCGATGTTATTTCTTTCATTCTTCTCCACGTCCACATCTCAAAAGTCTCCAATTCACCCTTATCCTCTTATTCTCTAATTCCATGTTTATGAGCAATCCCAAATTACAGAAATTCAGATGTCAGATGAAATTCAATGTCAGAATTTTTATTGGCATCTTTACTTTAGGTCTCTGTCATAATAAATTCCGGCCTCCTTGTGAAAGCCTCTTTACTCAACGCAATTCTTCTTTTAATGCACGCACCTCTCTGTCCACTCTCATTCTGAAACATTTCCCAAATAGTTGGATTGTTCTTCCACTTCTAGTTGTGTCCCCCAGCTTTAATGTTTACCTTAGTGTTGAATGTATTATGTTTGTAATAAATTGCTTAAAACATGATACAAATCTGAAAAATTTAAAATTTTTGCTTGGAGTACCAGGATATGTCCTTAAATGTAGCCCATTTATTTTTTGTGATCACTCTGGTCAATTGTGTACGCCTCCTACGAAGAGCATTTCATTTGAGTAGTGGGAAGGGATACACCCCGCGTCGCCCACTCCTCCCAACGTCCAATCAGTTTCTCAAAAGGAGCCTCGATAAATGGCATGCGAAGGCGAAGAAGAATTTTTATTTTTCCCTTGCGAGGTATCATCTAGAATTTACGCTACTGTTAAATGTGATCATTTGGAGTTAGATTTATTATCCGAAGTAGATTGTGTGCTGCTAGCTAGCCTAGTGAAGATCTGTCGCGATAAATTTAGCAGTTTGTCTAGAATTTTATAAATATTAGACAATGAACCACTCGCAGAGCTAAAGTGGAAGTTAGAGCTAAGTATCTTCCTTCAACTTGAGGTGGACTATTTTTTCGAAGATTAAAAAATGTTTTTGCAAACTCCATCAGAACGGAAAAGCTATAAATGCCATACTTTCGACGCATGATCTAGAGTGATTAGTAATACGTAGTAATAGTGGTGATTGGAGTCGACAACGGGAAAATTATTTAGAATAGATTGCGTAGTTTGTCGGAAGTTTTGCGTTCAACTCTAAATTATTCATCATTCGTTCGGAGTTCATTATTATAATGATCTCCAAACTCTAGTTGTAAATTAAGTGATGAGTTGAATAACAATATTTGCAGTATTTGCAATAATAGCTATATTTGCAGTATTTGCAAATTTTCAACGTTTTGACATGTATTTTACATGATTGCTTCGATACCACCGTCATTCCCATTACCCATGATTTCATATTCGAAAGCGTGTGCAAGGCGGAGGGGGGTTTAGTGTAGATGTAGATGCAGTGCATGTGTGGGAACATCTCCTACCAAACACCGTAATGGTAGATTGCAAAGCCTCACTTATATGTGGATGATACGAAGTTTAGACGATGGATATTAAGCTGAGTTTGCAGAGAGTGTATACTACAAAATCGGATCGTAGGAAAGTTTTTCTGGTGGTACCTAGACGGTCAATATTGGACGAGGGATACTGGGAGAGCAAGAAGCCCCTTCGGATTCACTCAAAAGTTTCATCGGAAGATTGGATAGTTTCCCGAGGATGCTTCCAGACGGAAGCGGGGCATCGTCCATGAGGAGTGTATTTCTTCAAAAATGCAATTATCGAAGAAAATCAGAACAGTTCGGTCATCTTCTCTTCCTCTTCTTCCTTCAGCTGGTTCCAATTCCCCGATTGATATTTACCGATCGGATCGCGATTTTTTCTATGAAAAAAATTTAAATGTCGACTCGGATTGTGTGACGAGTCTGTTCCGCTCTGCTCAGCCGAGGAGAGCGGACGTGAGTATAAAGGGAGGAAAGGCCCAATACAGCGTCCTTCGAGGGGCCCTTGTTTGTGTGTCGAGGGATGAACGAGATTGAAAGGAAGCGAGATCCTTCGCGTGGTTTTGGTCGAGACGCGTTTCCAACGGCGAAAGGGAGTGAAAAGAGTCTCTGCAATTGACGGACAAACATACGTGCCGGATTCTGGAGATGGCTGGCTGAGCAAAATGTGAAGGATGGGCGAGGTCAAGAAGTGAACGCCCTCCGTGGTAGGATTTCAAATTGGACGGATGAGTGTCACTGAGTGCTCGAAGGTGTCCCTGCAGCCGGGCATCACGAGTGCTGAGACACAATTCAAAATGACGCACCGTCTAATTTAAACTATTCTTTTCGAGACCAAGCTTTGAATGATTTAGATAAAGTGAAAATGGAAGCGTGGCATTGTGCTTTGTAACGAGACTGAAGAGTTTGAAGGATATTTCATTTACCGGATCAAGGTATGCTTCTCGTGCAAATATAATTAGACATGGAAGAATAAAAACAAACTTACTCCGCAAGTAACGCCATACGATTCCAGAAGAATTTATTATGATAAGGAGTCATTAGATGAAATGGCATAATTTTTTAGCATATAAATGTCCTTTATTAAATGATATTTCGCTTCGCAGTTTCTCCTTAGGCAAAATATAGAGAGGGTAGATGATGTAATCTTATTTTCTTGAGGCTTTATCTCAGAGTTAAATGTCAACATCATTTTTTCCAATACAATTCCCACAGAACTTCTTTTCTTCTAGCGCCAGGTCCTTCCTCTAAGAGTAGCGGGGAAGCGGAAATTTGACAGTTTCCATATCACCACTTATAAATGCAAATAACTACCCAACTATCTCAGTGGGTCATCAGAGTAAAGTTTTATGGTTCCCTGAGAACCGCTTTATGCTTTCCGAGATCTCGATGACACCATATACACGATTAACGATCAAAATAGCGTTTCATGCGGAATGAATTCTATACTTCTACTTGTTTTTCTTTCGATAATGATGATGAAACCATTGAAAGAATTTTTCGGACGGCCGTCCTACATTCAAGCACTGAGAGACCTCTAAGATATAACTTTCATAATTTTTAAGGACGTTTTCGTATTTAATGAATCCGAGAGACCGCAGTTTTTGTTGCCCAATAGTAGAAATGAAGGATTAAATAGATAATGGCTTAAGTCATTTAGCTGGCCTTGATTGACGCAAGGTTTGTCACGCTATTCAATCGTATTTGAAATCCAAACCACATCAATGAGAAAGGGAGACGTGTGAGTAGCTGGACTTGAACTACGCGGAAAGTATTTGGGACCCGTCGGAGGAGTTGATTTAAGGGGATAGAGAAGTCCCAAAGAGGAGAAACACTCGTGAAGAAATGTTACTATGAGAAAGCGGACGTCGGTTAATAAAGAAACTTAAAATGAGAATTATTTCAAACAGTATGGGATGAAGAAGGCCAGACGAAGATATTAGAAAGATAAAGGACACTTATTTAACATAATGACCCCGAAGAAATCGCTATGGTCTCTTGTGATATCGGCAGTTTGAACCATTTCGATAAGCTAAGAGAGATGGAATGCAGTACCTTTATACTCAGAGGCACTTTCTTTCACCATATAATGCGATAACAGCAAAAGTAAAGGCAAACAATGAAATACCTGCGTCTTATGAACCGCTAACCTCCAATACATATCCATGTAGTTTCTTAAGGTTGGTGACCAAACGTACCCTACCATACGCAGGTCCTGAGCAACTGGCAGTGCACGGCAGAGATGTAGACTAATCAACCATAAGGTCAGGTATTGATAGGAGAGTACACATTGAAATAACCTCAAAGGCGAGTGAATTTAACGTTTCTTTGGGTCTAGGAGCAGTTCCTTCCCCTGTGCCCCTCTCAATACATTGGGTTTTTCACGAACGATCTCGTGTCTAGAAAATCGTACCACTTGAATTTTTTAGATGGGTCTATCAGAAAGCGTCACACTGTGTTGAACAAAAGGTCCTCCTGGTGTGTGTAGCCTAGTGCTTTGACCTCCAACTCAACTGCCACACCGGCCTTCAACATAAGCATTAAAATTATTTAAAATATAAAATTATAATTCCATTTTTCCAATAGAGTACCAACTTATCTAAAAGTGCGAAAGGGTTTACATTAATCATTTTTTTCTGGTTTACGAGAGGGATAAGGAGCGTGAGAGGGAAAAATGGCTGTAAATCGGGTAATACATTAACTTAGAGAGTATAATTTGGGTTTCTCAGGAAATTGGCGAAGTTTACCGATAAGCTTAAGAATTACCATATTACTGCAGGCATAAATCATTCTTCTTTTTTATCCTTGCGCCTTTTATCTGAAAACATGTAAAATATCAGCGCTATTATCTCGAACAATATTATCGTTCATTAGTCACGGGAGGAAAGAAATGTAATAACTCGGATAATAAATGGATTCCAAATCAATTTATCAGGAACAACAGCAAACATTTTTCCCTCCCCGTAATCGAAAAAGTGCTTGCGCCGCCACCGTTGGCGATTGTTGTCAAATGACGCTCGAGTGCGCGTGGGATAAGCGAAAAGACGAAGTTATTTACACACCCCTTGGGGGAGGGGGAAGGAGCGGAGGATAAGAACGCGGAGATAAAAGCCGGATGGACGTTCTCTCCTAAACCCTCCCCTCGCTAAATCGTTTTATCGGCGAGGCCCACGCCACGCCCAAGGGGAGAGCAGCCGAAGAAGGCGCGGTGCGGAAGGTTTAAGGGTGGCGGGGGGTTGGGAGGGACTGGAGAATCCAGAGACTGGAACACGGAGTGACGGAATGGACGCGAGGTTATTGGGTTGGAAGGAGGAAGGGGCGAAGGAAAATCGGGGAAGGGTGGATGGAAAGGGGAGATTCTTGATGACGGGGAAAAGACTCGTCGAAGCTGTTATGCTTTCGTTTTTGACGAATGATCCCGCGCAGTTCGCTGCGGGTGGAAGCATCAATTGTTGGGCGGAAGGAGTATGGAAGAGGAGACGGGGGGAGAGGCTCAGTTTGTGCGAGGGATTGTTGAACGGAGTTGGGAAGTAATTCAAAGAGTTTGACTTGGCAGGAGGTGGCTGACGAGTAGCAGTTTATTCTTAGCCCCACTGGCTCTTCAATGAATGTCAGAGAGCGGGACTGGCGGAGATTAAAGGCGAAGGGAAGAATAGATACACACAGTTCACGGCGATGCTTCGAATGGAAGTTCGAAGGGTAATCGACGAACAAATTAAACGTCAAGTGCCATGACGTCGAATTTTATGAGCGAATTTTCGGATTACGACCGGATTTTTGTGAGTGTTGTGCTGGATAGCATAGTATGGATAAATTGAAGCCCTGCGATTTACCAAAATTTCTGCGACCGTGTAGATATGACACTGAGATCCGAATTATACGTCCTTAGATGTCCGAGGAAGATTTTAATCTAAAATTATGAACGTGTTAACCGAATTCCAGCTGTCCGGTTTAGGAAACCGCGGGGAAGATGAAAAAACATCCAAAATGTAACTGAAGTAATATGTTGTTGCTCATGGATTCTTCTGGAGAGACTTTATTTTGTGCCTTAATATTTTTGCGAAAGACTATAGGAAAGAAATGATTTAGGATGTTGGTATTGTTTATGCTGTCTGTAACAATTTTACTGTTAGTGTCTTTGAAGAATGTATATTTGAACATGTTCCTAGTAATTTTCTGGCATAGCACCAAAATGATGTAGGTTATCCTCTAAACGTTAGCGTAGTACTTTGCTTTTTAAGGAACGTAAGGCTTTTCGCATATATTTTTGTCATTTTTTCTCTTATTTTTTCTTGTGAGGTCTTATTTAAGTTTACCTCATTACATTTTTTTAGTCAATTTTGGACGAATTTTCCTTTGCCGTATTAACACTACTCTGATATCTGTGATGTATCACCTTGTATCCTTATTATCGCGTTAGAATTGGTATGAAGTAGACTTCTCTATTCCGCCGGAGGAGTTGATTAAAGGGATAGAAAAGTCCCAAAGAAGAATACACTACACTCATGAAGAAATGTTACTATGAGAAAGCCGTTTCCGCTCTCTATTGTATGATATTAAAACATTTTCCAAATGTGTTCTTCGCCAGGGCTGCGAGTTTCGAGCTTAAATGTTTGCAGTTCGTGTTTTAATTTCCCCCGAATCCCATTAAAGTTCCCTTTTATAGAATATACTTGACCCATTTTCTTAACCACTACCGCGAACTTAATTTTTATTCAAAGCTTTGTAGCCGCTAATGTTCACAATTATGTCCACGTTTTCGATAACCTCGGGGGTATTAATCGCATTTTTTCAAGTATGCTGTTGCGTCGTGTTGACGAACTGCTTGTTCTTTCAAGAATTTGGCATATTTATTCGTTAGTTTTTGACAAGAATCACAACATGCACGAATTTTCCCGAATAATTTTAAGCAGATTAAAGTTGCCGCCAAAAGAAAATATCTACATCTACTTAATACTCCGCAAGCCGCCGCAAGGGCGTGTGGCGGGGGGTGTTCGGTCACCACCCGTAAATAGGAACGATACCACATGTAAAATTAACAACATGAAAGACTACACCCACAGCGGTATACACACTCATGCAAAATAAAATATACTACGACTCTTCTAAATGAAGAGTGTGGATATTTATTTGATCATCGAGTTTTAAGAAAAAATCCATGGTGGAGTCGTTGGAGTTTATAGAATGAACATCCTATGTGATTATAGTTCTTTACGTTTTACCAAAAACTTTCTACATCGCTGTCGTAGCCTAACGATAGCTATTGAGTTGTGGGTTAACTGCGATGCATATTCCTCCAATAAGTCTGTTAGGCTTCTATTTTCTGTAAATTATGAAAAATTCAGAAAAACCTTGCTTTATCCAATGTACGTATGCTGTGAGCAGATTTTCAGGATTTATGATATAGTACCTACTTTAAGGTCACAGATCTGCCATTGACTATCTTAGATGTGCCCATAACCAATATTTTATTTTTAATGCTTCCGCAATTTAATGCGATATTATGTTGTGCGCTGTCAGGGTTTTATAAATGGGAAGTTATTTCGTTAGCAACGAATGGACACTAGGTGGTGATCAGCATTAATTACAACTTGCTATTATTTCTAACTACCGCGGACGACTGCTAGGCTTGTTAATTGTTCCAGTAGTAGTTTTGAGGGGAGGCGACCGACAGCTGAGGTCATTTGCGCCATAGGGGATGGATAGGAAAGGATGAAGGGTGGAGAGAAACCCGGCGTCGGCATTAGCCTACTCTTTACGAAAGGCGCCAAGGGGTCCGCAGCTTAACGTCCCATCCGACGGACGGCGTACTCACTCAAAGTGCCCTCCACAAAGCACCTCAAGCAGGGATCGAGATACCTCTGAAAAATATTCAACACCGCCGGGATTTGAACCCGGGCCCTCTGGGTGGGAAGCCAGTACGCTAGCCCCCGCACCATCTCGATCCCCTTAATTGTTCCATTATGATATTGTATCATTTCCTGGAATCACAACTTGAATGTGTTCCACCCATCCAACCTCTGCATTGTCCCAAATGCCCAGTAAATACGAAGCATGTCATGAAGAATATTGTGATTCAAACGAAAATTCTCATTTCATTCCCTTAAATCCGTCCGCGCAACTCCATTTCCTTTGAACACGTAAATGAAGCAGAACCGTGAGTTCCAAGGGGATTTGTCTCCGTCGTCAGTGGAGATGCCAGTGCCCGGTGCCTTGGACGCGGACGTATCTTTCAAGGAGCCTCCGCCAACTCCTTCCTCATAGAAGTAAGGAGACGAAATACTTGGAAAGAGGGGGGGGGGTGGCATTTAGGCCCTTCTCGGGCGTGTTTGTGAGGCCTGGGAGGGTGAGGATGTCCGTAATTCAATCGGTGGTTTGGAAAATGCTCTAAAACCCTAGATTAAGCATGTACAGGTATATAGTTGCACACACTTGCTCTATATATAAAGAATGTAATTGTTTCATGTCCGACGAAGGCTGCTCGCCACATCACCAAAGAAGGCTCTATGTTTACGACAGTGATACATTATAACTACAGGTATATAATTATATATATGTCTTCGAAACAGAACGCTCCTCGGTGACGGCACAACTATACAAAAACATTGATGAAAACAAGTAAACACAGAAACATAAGTAAAGGACACTCACATTTGTAGCTCTGACGTTTCCAGGGCACGGCCGTCATCATAATCGTATATATACTCTCACAGAAACAATTGTTTATAATATAAAATAAATAAAAACAAATAATTAACTATTTATTGATGTATGCATTTTCTTTTATAAAACATTCTTTATATATATTATATACAGACATACATTTATATATATCGTCCTTTGTGTGTGTTCCTATCCATTTTCCTTATATGTTTCTTTATTAATGAGTATTTGTTCGCCGTTTGGCGGGATTTCGTGTTTGAATGTATATATATATATATATATATATATATATATATATATATATAATGTATAACACTTAGCACTAGTGGACACAGACAAAAACACAGAAACACACAAAAAAAGAGAGACTCACTATTTTTCGAATTTTCGGTGGTCGTTGCCACCTTTATCAAGGAGGAGAGGGACAGAATTATTCACGTCCGTGAGTCTTTCAAAAAGTGTTATATATATATATATATATATATATATATATATATATATATATATATATATATATATATATATATATATATATATATATATATATATATAAACATATAAACATTAGCTCTTCGTGCATACTGTAGCTCTCTTGAAGATAGATTGGACGTTCCAGCACCGATAGCGTGTTTCCAGAGGAAGCACGTCACAACCGTTTTCCGCCGCAAGGTGTGAGTGCCGGGCACTTGGGAGGGATAGGAAGCCTTTCTCGTCGGCCGTCTGCTCCTGAGGCGCGCTATTTTCCCTTGGTCTCCTCCTCCCACTCCCCTTCCCCATCCCCCTCCCCCAAACGCTGCGAGCGGGACAATCTTGAAAAAAAAAATTACGAAATGCATTTCAAAGTACCGAGGGAATGAAATAATGCCACTCTCCTCGGTTTAAAAAAAAAGAGTATCACACAAAGAAAGTATAAAGAATAAACACGCTGAAGTGACAAAGCGTAGACACCGCCGCGAACAATGGAAAGGTGACTTGTGTGAAAAACGCGAGGGGCACAAAGGCGGCTTACGAACGATTTCAGGTTTAGTCTCGCAATTACATTTGAGTGGCGGTTCGGGGCAAGGGACCAGGAGAGGGTGCGGGGGAGGGAGACGGGTGGGGGGGTTCAATGAGGCAGCGTGAGGTAAAAAGGAAAGAGAGAGAGCTTTGTGTTCCCCTGGGCAGAAGGTCGGAGAGAGTGAGAGGCGAAGGAAGGGACGAGGGAGCACAGAGTAAGGCGGGAGCGGCGGGCGATAAGGTGGAGCCCGGATTGGTATTAGGGTTAAAAGAAGGAGGTGGGGGGCAATCAGTGTACCCGACGAAAAGCTTATTCTTTGGAAGAGTGCACGCAAACAAAATAGCAGTGACATTTCTCACGTTGCTCGCACGAAGAACAAATGCAATCCGAAATGCCAGTTGAAACGAGAAGACAAAAACTGTAGGCTCAAGAGAGAAAATATTTTTTAGTCCCTAAATGTTTTCATGTCATTAATACAGCTTGAGTTCGCATACACGCTCTGTTTTAGTTTTAATACTACCATCGAAAATTTTTCAAGCGTATTATTACTTAAGGTCCTTACTGATATTTATCGCTTTAGGTTCGACAATGACTTTCGTGCTCTTGTGTCCGATTCCACTTAATTCATAAGATAGCTCGCACGCTAATCTAGGAAGGAAATTTTGTATTCTTACGTTAATGTTGAGCATTTTGATTAATCGTGTAATTACATACTGTGTTTTGTCGCAAACATGTTTGTAAATAGGCCAGAATAATTTTGAGATTCTCTATCACTCATACTTGCGTGACTTTTGTTCAGTATTTAAAATGAAAACCTTGAAAATGTAAACGTTTGATCAATTTTGTATTTGTATAAATAGCATATTTTTCTGATATCAGTATCAAATTTAATATACTGAATGGGCATGATACGTGATTTCCTGTATTAAGAAGGAAGACTTTTATCCTCCTGTTACATGTACATACTCAAGGGCCGACGGGAGTTGAGATGAGACGTTGAGAAAACAGTGTCAAAAGGCCCTGGAAGAAGGTCCAGGTTTCGAATATGATGCATGAATTTCTCTCTTTCTGCCTAGCAGTATTTCGTTGTTTCCGATTTGAAGTTGATCCTCATTGGTTTTGTTGGCTGGTGGTACTAAGGCGCCAACCCTCATTTGACATCTTTATGTATCATATAAACTTACTGTATATTTTACAACCTTACCCTTGTCCAATTTGCCCTTTCTCTCTCCCCTTTCCTCTTCCCACGTAGCTTAGCGCAACCAATTCTGTCGCATAACTCAAGATGTCCTTGGCCCCGCCCTCTTGTTTCTGTGAATTTTTTTCCGCCAACTATCACTTCCTCCCAAACTTTCAACATTTATCTCATCTCCCATCCTCTTCCCGTGCATTTGGCTCCCATGCTTCAATTTGTCTGCTCTGATTCCTCAACTGAGAAACCTCCTAGCAAACTACACTTATTAGAATGATTGATATGTGCATGTGTGATAAGTAATAACTCCCATGTGATTAACATTATATCCACACTTAAAAATTTTACAAGGCTTGTTCATGAAAATCCATCCATCAACTAACGACCATCGTAAAGGCATCGATTGGTAAAAGCAAAGCTGGAATAATTCCCAATTAAATGGAAGAACTAGCTTGAGCTCCTGGGAACAAAAATGAGAAACATTGAACTTTACGAAATAGCATTGTCACGGCTATCCGGTTAATTACGTATCAGATCATTTTCTGCGTAATATCACCGGACATCCTCCGGATAATCTTGGACATGAATAACCGGACTTTCACCAAGTAAGGTTAGTACCTAATGGAGGTAGATGGGCAATTCGACAATTAATGGAAGCAATGCACGTTCTTGCAGAAGTCTGTTGATACGTTTTCTTGCATATGACGATAACTTTTTATTTTAAAAACGTACCGTTTGAGACTAAGCAAACAGTATATTATGGGCTCAATCAATGCTGGCTTAATCTGAACTTTTGAAAAAAAGTGTTTCCTGCAGGTAAAACCTTTCGAGGATTATTTAATGCCTCCTAATATTAAATTATTTCAATATTTATAATTTTTTATTTTGTTAAAAGTGGAGAAATTAAGTTTTGGAATCCAATTTTTCAAATCAAAATAGGACTTGTTTTCTGAATCAGGATCTTACGATATTTATTTAAATCTTTAGAGTCTGTTGAAGATATTTTCAGCTTTGGGTTAGACATTGAATTGGCATGCTAGCGTAAATTTATGAAGCTAGCTTCAAAACTGTTCAAGTGTTTGTTGACCAGCACGTCAAAAAAGAGTTCCAAAATAATTGTTTCATTTCGCAGTATAATTTGCAACTAAAATAGAAAAATCAATCACTCAGAGTAGAGCGTAGTTTTTATTAAAACACTAATTTGAAGTAATAAGTAAATAATCATAGTGAAAAGTTCTCTCGTTAAACATAAATGCGCATTTTTCCTGAAAAAATGCGTTTGATGCACTAATATTAACGCCGATAATTACGTAAGATGGGGGAGGGATAATACCCTAAAGATCCTTAGTAAGTGAGGGAGGGTTGAAAAAAATACCGTATTTTAAGCATTACTACAATGAACTTAATTTAAGGGCAGCCCGTAAAACGATATGGAGTAATTTTATGTATTCGACAAACTTAAAAGGAAAAAAAAACTCTAATTCATCTATTACGATATGTTTTCTGGAATAATTCAGAATTATCCCCACTATAAAGAGGCGGGGAACGCAAATTTTATAGGCAGAAATAATCACAAATTTAAGGTAAAATGCCGGGCAGAGAGAACAAATAAATAAAAATTTTCTTTTCTAATTAGAACAATTGTTGAGTGGAACACCTTACCTGCAAAAATATTCCAGCCCTTTCCTAACAGAGTGTATACTTTTAAGAATAGATGTAAGGCATATATGTAATAATTTGATTGATGTGTGGTGTATTGTACGAGGGTCATCCGGAAAGTAGTACCCGTTCGTGAAATAAAGACACAAAAGCAAATATTAACAAACATAAAAAATTTTATTTGAAAGAGGATACTTTAAACTACTTCTCAACATAATCTCCAAGCAAATTAAGGCATTTGTCATAACGTGTGACAAGTTTCTGTATTCCTGCTGCATAGTCCTTCGCCGCCAGCTCATTGAGATACGCGAGGGACCCATCTTGCACAAATTTTTGCATAATGCAGATGGTGTTTAACAATTTCATGAACAATTGTTCGAGAAACATTGGGAAAATGCTCACAGATGTCATCAATTGTGACGCGCCGATCGTTCCTCACGAATTCGTCAACTGAGCTCACCAGTTGGTCTGTAATGACAGACGGTCTCTCCGAACGCTCATCGTCGTGTGTGTTCCCCCTCCCCATGTTGAAGTTGCGACACCACCGCCGAACAGACGACTCGTCCATTACATTGTCTCCATACACCTCCTTTAATTGGCGATGAATATCACATGGGCGAACGTTTCTTGCATTGAGGAATTTAATCACTGCCCTCACTTCACAACTGGCGGCGTTCTCAATTTTTTTAAACATTGTAAACAATCACAGAAACAACACAGGCAATGCTAGCGTCACGCAACTTGGCTCAGAGAAGGCAGACAAGCCACTGAAGCTATCTGACCTCGTCCAGCGGCTACTCGCGTCGTCAGCACTTCATGCGGCACGAACGGGTACTACTTTCCGGATGACCCTCGTATTATATGTAATAGCTTAATTTTTTTTAAATTTATCTTTTTTTTCTTGCTGATTAATGATTGTAAATGGGATGGGGATTCACTTGTTTTGTTAAAGAGATTTGTGTTTTGAAGTCTGGTTTTATGTATTATCTTTTACGATTATTTGGGACTTGTGTGCCACCTGACAATGTCTATCAGCACATGTGTATTTTTAATAATAATAATAATGCTCATCGCCCTTGAGTCGCCAGGTCGAATAGTTAGCCATGAGACACCGTCCACCACTTGAGAAGGCGGGAACTGCGTGAGCGCAGGGGGTTGAACGCACGAATACGTGGCCTGCGTCCCCGCTCACGCAAGGGCCACTCACTCATTGTCGCACGCATGTGCGTGTGTCCGAGTTAGAGCATTCATGAATCTCGCGTGGTGAAAGAGATTGGATTGATGGAATCGAGCGGGGATTCTGGAAAGAAATGAAAATCTGCTTCTGAGGGGAATGGTTGGTCCCCACCACGTCATCGCTGTTTAGGTGAGCCTACTCCCGCCTGTCTCGAGGCCTACTTATTAGAGATTTGTCTTTTAAAATTTCAACATAGTAACTCTGAGTACGTTTTATCAGCGGAGATGTTTAAAAAACTGGGCTTCCCTGAAATTTTTTCTGTATTATTCATATTAATAATTAGTAATATTAACAATAACTCTAATTGGTCACTATTAGGACCCAAAAAACGTTCGTTTGAATATTTGAATATTAACATATCCCAAATGTAAAGAAATACTGTTAATTAAATAAATTTAAATTTTCTAATCATATATATTCAAATATTCACACATAAACGATTTTCCATTTTTAGGTAATTAATAATGAATGAAAAGTATTATGCGCTGTTATTTCACCAGTGGAGCGAATAATTTTAAAAAATGTCCTCATTTGGTCGTGAAAAAAAATTCTCTGTGTTGTTTCGATGGCGAAAACTATGGAATTAAAGGTCAAATTATTACAAAATCCTCCGCATTCCCTAGATTTTGCCATCTGGGGCATTTTAGTTTCCAAACTTAGGATTAGTTTCAGCAGAAAACGATGTGCGTCTAATAAGGAGGTCATTGCCGACATAAACGTCTATTTTGAGGAGACCTTACGAAATCCTACTTATTGTATAGCTTAAAAAAGTTAGAGAAACGCTGGGATGAGTGTATCGAGCTCTAAGGATGAAAAATAAAAAATATCCAACAAAATAATTCATCTTTTTTATTCCCCTAGGACCTATTTAACGGCCAAAGAAAATACAGTTTTCAGTTTCGCCTTCTTACTTTTCAAATTCTAGCTTGCACGTTAATGGATACATTTTTACTACAATATAAGCAGACGAAAGGTAGTCCACGCAGCGTCTGTTCCTCAGTGAGGCGGCTGCAATGGCGTCTGACCCCAGTGGGGCGGCCAGTAAGTGATGGTGTCACGTTAAAAACACTATTGAGGAAGGCAACGGGAAACCACCTCAATTATCATTCCCAAGAACAATGTGATGGACAATAGAGATATTTTGAGTCCTGGCAACCACGGGGCTCGGCCCAATCGGCCGTGTGTCGTGCCCGGCAGCGGGGGAGGCAAGGCTTCCGCGGTCGTCATCCCACGAAACCCTTGCAAGGGAAAACCAGCAGCAGCAGGACAGAAGACGCAGGAGAAGAAGACCAAATTAGTTAGAATAGGAACGTGGAATGTTAGGACAATGATGAGGACGGGGAAATTGGAGAATGTTAAGCGAGAGATGGAAAGGGGAAATATAGATATTTTAGGTCTATGCGAGGTGAGATGGAAAGATAGCGGGGATTACTGGAGTGATAAGTATAGAATAATATACAGCGGTGGGGACGAGAGCCAACGAGGGGTCGCCATAGTATTAAATGAAGAGGTAGGAAGAAGCGTAGTCAACATAGAGCAGGTAACGGATAGAATACTACTAGTGGAGATAAAAGCAGAACCGACGAACTTAGTTATTATCCAGGTATACATGCCACCGAGCAACCATAAGGAAGAAGAGGTCGATAGGATATACGATCAGTTAGAGGACATGATTGCATGTGTTCCTGCAGGGAAACATTTGATAGTGATGGGGGATTGGAATGCGACAGTAGGCGAAGGAAGAGATGGTGATGAGGTGGGGGACTACGGTTTAGGCACGAGGAATGACCGCGGGGAGAAAGCAGTTGAGTTCTGCAGGAGACAGGGGTTAGTTATCACCAACACTTGGTTCAGACACCACAAAAGACGCAGGTATACATGGAAAATGCCAGGTGACTCGGGAAGATATCAGCTAGATTATATCCTGGTTAGACACAGGTTTAGGAACAGTGTGATAAATTCCCACAGCTTCCCGGGAGCGGATGCGGACTCAGACCACAATTTAGTTGTTATGAAATGTAGCGTACGTTTTAAAAAGATAAGGCAGGGGCGGCGAGTTAGAAAATGGAATGTAGAAGCATTAAATGGGTTGAAAAGAAAGGAATACAAACAGGCGGTAGAGAAAATCATGGAGGACGGTAAAGAGCTAAGTACTATTGAAGAAAAATGGGAATGTATCAAAAAAGGGTTGTCTAAAGCGGCAAAAGACACTATTGGAACCGTTAACGCTAAAAGGACTCGTAAACCATGGATCACGGATGAGATGATTACAAAAATGGATGAGCGGCGAATATGGAAGAATATAAATACAGAACTAGGCAAAATGAAGTACAAAGAATTGAACAATAAATTGAGGCGGGCAACAAATAAAGCAAAGGAAGCATGGTGGAAGACGCAGTGCGAGAATATGGAAAGTCTGCAGAGGAAGGGGGAAATCGGTGCGCTTTACAGCATAGTTAAATCTTTATCGGGAAGTAAGAAAGGGAGATCAACGATAGCAGTTAGAGATAAGGCCGGTAAGGTAATAGTTGACGCAGGAAAGATCCAAGAGAGATGGAAGGAATATGTAGAAGACCTGTATAGTAAAGAGCTTAGACCAACAAAGTTAGACATTGAAAAGGAACATGACGTAGAGGAAGATAGCTTAGGTCCAGGCATACTAGACAATGAGATAGAAAGGGCATTAAGGGAGATGAAACTAAATAAGGCCGTGGGGGTAGATAACATTCCCATGGAACTTTTGAAATGCTTGGGAAAATGTGGGAGGAAGAGGCTATATGGGCTGATCCGTAGTATTTATGAGGAGGGAATCTGGCCGGAAGACTTTGTGAGATCAGTTTTAATTCCTATTCCGAAAAAGGTAAAGGCCACGTCATGTGAGGACTATAGGACAATTAGTTTGATATCCCACGCAGCTAAGGTTGTTCTCAGGATCATAAACAAAAGGATAGAGAGTAGGGCAAATGATTACTTAGGGGATGATCAGTTTGGGTTTAGGAAGGGGAGAGGTACGCGTGATGCCATTGCAGTAATGAGATTATTAATCGAGAGGAATATAGAACACAACCAGGAGGTATTTGCCTGTTTCGTAGATTTCGAAAAAGCGTTTGATAGAGTAAATTGGGAAAAACTAATGAGTATATTGCAGAAAATAGGAATAGATTGGAGGGAAAGGAGGCTAATCCGCAACCTGTACATGTCTCAGACTGCTCAGGTGAGGGTGGGAAACGGGGAGTCAGGATGGGCAGTGTTAGGAAGGGGTGTAAGGCAGGGTTGCCCATTATCACCGTTGCTGTTCAACCTGTACGCAGAAGAAATGATCAAAGAGGCATGGGAAGAACTCGAGGTAGGAATGAAAGTGGGCGGGGAATTCGTAAAATCAGTTAGGTTTGCTGATGACCAAGCTTTAGTTTGTCAGTCAGCCAAGGGGCTGCAAGCATTGCTTAGTGAATTGGAAATTCAGTGCGACAGGTATGGGATGAGAATCAATATTAATAAAACAAAGGTTATGCGATTTTCTAGAAAGAAAAAGGCCAAGCTTAACATTAAAATAGGAGGGCAAAAGCTAGAGCAGGTAGAACAGTTTACGTATCTCGGTAGTGTTTTGGACCAACACGGTCAAAGTAGTAGGGACGTAAGGAGAAGAATTGCGCTAGGCAAAGAGGCTTTCACAAGGAGGAGGGAGTTGATGACAGGGACTTTGAGTAAGGATGTTAAGAAAAGACTCGTAAAAACTTTGATATGGAGCGTAGCTATGTACGGAGCGGAAACGTGGTCATTGAAGCAGGAGGATAGACGTAGATTGGAGGCTTTTGAAATGTGGGTGTGGAGAAGAATGGAGAAGGTGAAATGGACAGAGAAGAAAACAAATGAGGAAGTACTTGGTATGGTGGGCGAAGAGAGGGGTTTGTTGGGAGCAATCCTATGGAGGCAGGAAAAGTGGATGAAGGGGGTGTTGACCGGCAGTGGGATGTTGAAGACTGTGATAGAGGGTAGAATGTTGGGCAAAAGAGGAAAGGGAAGGAACAGGATAGGGTTGTTGGACGGGATGAAGGGAGGAAGGAAGTACTCAGAGATGAAGAGGGACCTGATATAGAGTAGGATGATTGATTTTGTGTTTTGTTAGGAGTAATAAAATATTTGTTTGGTAGTTGTGTCAGTCCAAAAACCTACCTTAACCGGTAGATTACTTAAAAAAAAAAAAAAAAAATAAGGCGCAAGTTTTTGTCAGTTGATAGTATATGTATTTGCATGCGTGTAAGTTGAAAGGGTTTTTCCATCAATTTATACATCACTCTGGGTATACTATAGGTTTGCATGCATTTGTTGATTTTGCTTGTGGTTTTTTTCTCTTTTACGCGAGGTGACCTAACACCCCCGCCACCTAAAGATGTAGGGAGAATTTTCACTTTTTTGTCTTCATGTATTCTTGATCATTTTTCAAATTTTTTGCTAAATTAATTTTTTCAAATCCAATAAAGAAATACGGACTAGACAAAAAAAGTTAACATAATCACACAGTCGCTCTGGAGTTACCTAATGGGCATCAGGTTAATATCGCAAAATTGTCCAATCTAGTCAATGATGAGTAATTGGACTTACGACCACAACGCATCCAAACGTTTATTATCACAAGATTTGGGAATAATCCATTCCATGATTTGTTTTTTGCATATCCTCTTGATTGTTGTTTAGTCCTCGTTAATTCCATATTCCCGCTGTTTATCTTCATTCTGATAAATTCAGTATTTATTAGATCAGTTGGATGATAATTCATGATCTTTGAATAAATACCGTATTAGACTAAGAATGGGAATAGTATGCGGATCGACCTTAAAGAAGCTACGTTTCATTGGAAGGGCTATTGGAAAATCTAATTAACAGCTAAGAGAGAGAGGTGTTACTCCACTTTTCTTGGTCCTTTTTTTGGAATATGCGGCAATTATTTGGGATCCATGGGAGTAAAAGTTAATGTTGGAATCGGAAAGGCTTAGAGAAAATTCGCCAGATTTGTGGCAAATTGCTACGAGAAGAGAGTAAGCGTGATGGATGTGCTGGTGGAATTAGGTTGGATTGTCTCTGATTCCCGAGAAGAGTGGGCGAGACCTAAGATATTTTGAAAGGTTGAGTTTGAGTTTTCCTCCGACACCGAGGGAATTGTTATATTGCCGCATTACATCGGTAGGTTAGGCCACTGAGATAAAATAAGAGGGATGGAAACCGTCACAGGTCACTCTTCTATTGCACGAAATGCATTCATAATAAATCGAACCCTAGTATCTGCATATATGCACTCAAAGATCCCGGTTTAACATGCTTTACTCAATTATGTATTTAATGTTTTTAGTCAATTAATTATTTTTTATATTTTAGTCATTTACGAATTGTGTGTATACGCAAGTAAGTATGTATGTAGGAGTGTTTTTAAATGAGCTGATGTACTCGTATCTTAAAATGAATGCATAAACAGAAAATTTCGCGTGGCTGCCATTCTACCACAACCCTTTTGCCTCGAAACCGGTAGTACTCAGATAAATTACTGTGAAAATGTAAAAAGATGATTTATTCAGACAATTTTCATATATTTCCTCATCGTTTTCCCTCTTTCGGTCCTAGGCCTTAATCGTGTGTTTCCGTGCTGTCCAAGGTATTTTTAAAGAGTTTGATAGTAAATATCGATAAAAAAATATGCTACACCATTTTACAAAGCATATTTTGATAGAATGCGCGTTTCAGAATACAACAAATCACACTTACATTTTTCAGATGATTCGTAAAGGGGTTATAGCTTTGAGTAACGGACCTCGAGACAAGTTACTAGCCTACCGCAAAGCCGTCCTTTTACCTAGCTTGGGAAGGGAATCTGGAGCTGTTGAGCTACTACGTCTACATAACGCTCTGCAAGGCGCCGCGAGGGCGTGTGGCGGGGGGTGTTAGGTCATCACCCGTAACAAGGAACAATACCACTTGCAAAATCAACACAAACATGCAAAACTACACCCACAGCGGCGTACACACTCATGCAAAAATCCCTTCATTCAACACTCATGCAAACACATACACAGTCCTCCAAAAACTATCCAGGAGGCTGAGAGGACTGGATCAAATAAAAGAACATAGAAGAATAAATAAAAAGAATAGCGGGGAAAAGTATGAAAATACAAGGAATACCAAAAATAATGTATCACATCGATCATCTATATCTGCTAATTTCACCACAAGCCGCCGCAAAGCATGTACAACTAGATGTTAGCTCACCCATACATTTGCATATTTACTAGCTCATAAACAAAACAATTTGTGAGCATACATGCATACATACCAATATATGACAGTAGATAATTGACTAAATCGTTAAATGCTTTGTTTCAATATATATATATATATATATATATATATATATATATATATATATATATATATATATATATATATATATATATATATTCGGGGCTGGGTTTAGATTTGTTAATGATATCGTATTGTGCGAGGGAAGAAGCAGTATTCAAATCTACCTGAGAGAGTGCCTCTAATTTAATCCTAGAGATCCGATCCTCTGATATAACGTGGGGCCATAAAAATTCCCACGGTGTTGGACAAAAATTCAAGAGCCCTGTAAGATTCTAAAAAATCGTATGCCTTGCCTCTTGTCTTCGTGAATCGAGGGACTCATAAACTAATTCCTAAAATATAGCCGTCCCATTTAGTCTCTTCTCACAGCATTTTATGACAAATACGGCGGATTTTCCTTGAATTTTTTTCAAATTCCTGGATTAACGTATTCTCCCAATTACTTGCCGCTTATCCAAATGTGGAATAATTAAAACGGAGTAACACCTTTCTTATACTCGAATATCGTTAAGTTTTCTTGCAACCCCCTTAAAATATAACCTAACTTCTTTATACCTGGCCAGCATATTCTTCTGATGTGTTGTTCCCCAATGAGCGGTTTGATTCCAGTGTAAAACCCAAGTATTTGTCCGTTCAGACACTCTTTTGAGTTCGGTCTCTCAAATTTTATAATTTAAGTAGTGTTTATATTTACTTTGTCACAAAATCAATGAGCTTTTCATTTTGTAATCTTATATTCCATACCCTATTTCTTTCACCAGATGTGCTCTAAATCGTTAAACAAATGGCACGTATTCTTCCGGTATCTTTATTTCTCTATAAATCACTGAGCACAATCTATCTAAAATGCTTCAAACGGGGCAACTACTCAGGTAGTCAATGTATATGTATAAATGGTGCCATTTTTTTGCTAACGTAGATAAAGAATTATTATGTGGATTTCCTTGGAGGACGCCTGATTTGACTTCGATTTCATCAGAGCTAACACCATCTATGACTACCCTTTGTAAGCGGCCATTCATAAAGTCTTTAATTCGGCCCAAAATATTTTTATCTATTTCATAGGCTTTTATCTTGTACATAGGTGATTACGTAAAAGATAGAAGCCTTTGAAATAGATAAAGGCGACAGAAATGCGTAGCTTGCTGCGAGGCATTTTGCGGGATGTTTTGTTAAATTATAGAAAAGCTACTACGTTGACTGTAAAATTATTTTCTGCCTAACCCAAAATATCATGAAGAAAAAGTGCAAATTACATGATCTACGCTTTCTGGAACCGTGCTGATATTTAATCAGTAACTCTTTTACTATCAGAGACACCTGATTATCTAGCTGACTATTATATCTTCCATGACCTGGAATGATATGATAATGATGGAAATTGGTCTGTAGGAACTCGGTTCCTCCCTGTCTTCGCTTTTAAATATAGGTGATATACGTACATTAGCCGTTTTCCAGTCACTGGGGAACCTTAAATATGATTTCTTGGCATTGCGAAATTTCCAAAGCTAATTCCTAAATATGCGAGCAGGTTTTGGGTTGACCCCGGAGAATTTATTTGGGAAATTCTCTTCAGCAAGCCTTCTATTCCGCCACTTGAAACTTCAATTTCGGGCACCGGTTGACGGGAATGTTTTGCTAAGCCATCGGAGACATTCTATGAGAATTTAATGCCAACGCTTTAAAGAAGAACTTTAATTAATCCATCCACCACTAACATAGAGACGTCTTTTCAGGACCAACCAAACGAATCGTTCGTTCTCCTCTGTGCTCCCTCCACGACTAGTAAAGCCGCAGCTGCTCACGTAATGCCTCAATTAAATCGGAGTCAACGGACAAAGGAAGGATGCGTGCGTGCAGCGTGGACGCGAGTGGCCGACGCTCGTTAAAGTTTCATAACGACGTTTCGATAATCGACTTAATAGATGGGATTGAAACCCAAAAGCAGGCTGTGGGAGAGAGGAGAGGGAGGGGATGATTGAATGGAGGGGGGAATGGCGTCGATTGGGGATCTCGGGCGACCATACGCCTGGGTAATCTACAAGAGGGGAGGAGTTGACCTATACGCCTCGAGAATGTACACCAAATAATTTTCGAGTCAAGAAAACGAATTATTTGAAACTGGATCGATGAATCTTCGAGAGAGATCATATTTAGGATCTAAATAGTGCACAAAAAGATAAGCTTTCTTTCTGTTGAAAATTGTCATCTACATCCACATGGTAAAATAAAACCCATTGGTAGGGTGTGGGGGGATGGTTATGACTCCACACGAATATACAGCATCAACGACCAGTAACAAAGTTACGCATTTCTCAAAAATTCTACCGCAAGTTTTTTTTAATATTAAAATAAATGGTATAATTTAAGAACACCTACATGTACAACGGTAAGAACATCTGCATGAGAAAATGAAAAGTGTTGGATTTATTATTAATACCGGATTTACTACGTTGGGACTCAGAGGAAGAACGAACATAACATGTATATATATAAACAATTGAGTAAATAAAAATAAAAATGTTAAACAGCGTTAAATCACCGTAGAGAATTGTTCTATCTCCAAAATAGAAAAGAGATAGGCGAAACGATTACAGGAAGCAGAGAGATATTGACAATAGAATAACTTATATGGAATCCTATGGACTTAACACAATTCCTCAGCACTAAAGGAGGAAGATTCACATTAAGTACGATAATGTGAACTTCTTCAAAATATATTGATACGGAGCACCAATAAATAACTACAGGCCTAACACTATTATCTGATGACTGAAGACTCACGACCACGCGCTCTCCAGGCGACTTTCTGGATTAGATGTACATGATATAACGGGAAAATATTCGTCCCTCTACGGTCCTGCTGGCGTGTATCTTTATCATTTGAGGGGTGCTTGAAATGATGGTTTGTGGTTCTGGTTGAAAAATCAAAAACCGTCCTAAAATTTTGGTTGATTAAGAGTTCAAAAGTAAAATGAAATGAAATACGAAATGTAATTAATACAATTTTTCCAGGACCACTTTTCATCAAAGGTTAATCCGCTGGATATTTCACAGAGATCTCCCCTCACTGCACTCAGCTCACCCTCGTGCGTTCCATCCCTATATTCCCCTCCCCCAGCAACCATTCCCTCCACTAAGGCTTTAGGTATATATATATATATATATATATATATATATATATATATATATATATATATATAAACACAGATGTAGATTTTTAGAATATAGAGACACAAAGAAAGGACACTCACAATTTGTTATTTTACGTTTGTGATTGAAATCCTTCCCAAATCTGCGAGTATAATAGAGGTAAGAACCCGCGAGATGGCGCATATCTGGGTGGCCCAATCATTCAAACCGCCCGGGCTGAACCAAGCCCACTGAATGCATCAATTGGCTGCCTACATATCCCCCCAACCCCCTTGTTCATTTCCTATTGGTCCCTTTACCTCTCCTTCCCCCACCTCTCCCCCGCACATCCTCTCCGCTCTTCCCCGAGAACGCCATTCTGAAGACGACAGCCGTGCTGTCGAAACGTAAAATAACAAATTGTGAGTGTCCTTTCTTAGTGTCTCTATATTCTAAAAATCTACATCTGTGTTTTTATATATTTATGCGTCGCCGAAGAGCGTTCCATTTCGAAGATATTATATATATATATATATATATATATGTGTGTATATATATATATATATATATGTGTGTGTGTGTATATATATATATATATATATATATATATATATATATATATATATATATATATATATATATATATATATATATGTGTGTATATATATTATATATATATATGTGTGTGTATATATATATTATATATATATATATGTGTGTGTATATATATTATATATATATATATATGTGTGTGTGTATATATATATATACATATATATCCCACTTGTGAAAGATTCACGGATAATTATGTATAAATGTTAGCCCTAAGGGACACAGACAAAAACACAGAAACACACAAAAATAAGAAGAGAAACTCACTAGGGTTCGAATTTTCGGTGGTCCAAGCCACCTTCCTCAATGAACATAAGGACAGGTTTAGCGAAGCGGTTTGAGAAAGGTGGCTTGAACTAACGAAAATAAATATATATATCTCAAAGAACCATTACTTATCACTTGATTATCCCGCCGAGCGTCGAAATGCGTAGCTTATCAAATTATTTATTTATTTATTTACACAATTACGTTGCAATTGGGCAAATTTCCTGGTGGCAATGGTCAATAAAATCGGTTTGATTGTCGAATTAGATCTTAAGCATCTAAATTTGTTAAACTTTGTAATGATAAACTGAGTGGCGTATCTGGACTATTAGAGAAACTTGGTTAAGAATCACTTAATGGGTCGAAGATTAAATTACATCACAGATAATTCTCATCTGTGAATTGGAAGGGGCGTCTCTTCAGCAATGACGTTGAAAGTGTATTTTTTGCTTAATCTTATTACGTTGAAAGAGATAATGAAAATAATATCAGAGATATCAAGATGAACAGATTAAAAGTGCATTTTTTTCTTTAAACTGCAATGGATCAGAATATGTACAAACTTCAGTGCAATGGTGAGAAAAAGTTTTTAAAATTCGAAATGGCCTGGAATGCATCATAGTTTACCTAACCGATATTTTATTGTGTTTTTTTACCAGCAGGTCGTCTCGCATGGGCAAGGAAAAGTTTTGCACTTAGATTTCTTAATTACGTTAAGTTTTACTCTGTTATTTGTAATAATTTGAATCTTCATTAGAAAGTTGCATTTAAGAAAAACAATGTTGATATTTCAAACCTGTTGAGGAAGCACCACTTGCCACATACCCTAGAAGCGGCTTTCAGAGTACCATAAATCTGTAAATTTTTGTAATTAAAGATATGTTTATTGCCCCTCTAATCTACTATCATTCATCATTCCCTGCTCTATTTCTTGGAGTAGGCAGAAGTAATCTTCAGCCACTGCAGGGGAATGAAGATCTTCGGCGAAATTGTAAGCGAATAGAATGTGTTTGAAACGACTGAAATCTCGGCAGTGAAATGGGAACTTCGGCACTCGCCCTTACTTCCAAGTAAAAATAATAAAATTACGAAAAATCACATAATAATAAACACTTTATATCATCAGCCTATCCAAGTTTTCAACGTCTGTACTTCAATTCCTAGTAAGTTAGTTAGTCTCATTTATTTCCTTCTGGTGGTATTTCACGAGTGAAGCACGACTTCAATTCTCAATCAAATTTAGAAGTTTAACATGGAAGACCGTCCATGCGTTATGAATGTAGGAGAGTCCTCCTATTTGTAGGATTCAGTAGGGTGGGAATCATGAAATTTAGTTTTTTTCCGGGCATAAACTTTTATTCCTCATCTCGGTGAAGCACTTTTAAGACTAATTCGTGCCAGTTATATTGTTTTCTGGCCAATTACTTCATTCGATCAAAGCTTTTTCCACGAAGTCCTTTGGCCGACATAATTTCAATCCCGTAAATAAACCTTGCTCTTCCTCTCTCTTGATCTTCTGCCAGTGGATCTTTCTGTTTCAGTCTACAGCCAGATGCATTCCATTAGAGAATGTCCAATAGGATTTTCCTTTCCTTCCATCAATGTCTTCATTTTGACCACCCATCTTAAAGCCTTCTTCATTAGTTATTCGCATTTTCCAATTTCCGCCCCATTCCAAATTGTCATGAATAAAAATTTGTATTCATTACCTGATGTAAACAAAACATAGGCAATGAGGTTTTTAGAGAAAGAGAAAAACTACGTCGAACGAATTAGGAGGGGTAAAAACTGGAGCAGATGGAACTATTACGCTATCTTGGAGGTACTATTTTTGGCCGAGATGGTCAAAGTGGTAGGGAAGTAAGAGGAACAATTGCATTAGCCAAAGAAACTTTCAGCAGGGGAAGAGAATTGATGTCCGGGATTTTGAGTAAGAATGTTAAGAAAAGACTCGTTAAAACTTTGATTTGGAGCGTAGTTTTGTTCGGCGAGGCGGAAACATGGTCGTTGAAGCAAGATGATTGGCGTAGATTGGGGTCTTTCGAGATGTCGCTATGGAGAAGGATGGGGAAGGTAAAACTGGAGGATAAGAAATCAAACGAATAAATACTAGGTATGGTACGTTTAAGAGGAGAAAGCTTTATTCGAAGAAATCCAATGAAAGAAAGTAAAATGGGTGTAGAGATTTTTGGTTGGCGACGGAATGTTACAGACTGTGATAGAGGGGAAAACGTTCGGTAGACAAGGAGTAGGATAGGGGTAACAATGCTGGACTGAATGAAGTGAAATAGAATTTATGTGTGTCTGAAGGGTTTTTTGTAGTCTGGGGTGTCGGAGTGTTTCTTCTAAGACGGAGGTAAGAAATGTGGTGATGTTCAATATGTGACGATTCAGAACTTACTGTAAACACTGGGTAAACAAGCAACTCATTTGCTTTATATTCGGAAGCTTGCAAGGCATTGCCTTGATATTACTTTACAATCATATATTAACTATTTCAGTGAAGGAATATAAGAGGAAACAAAAGGAGTAAACGGAGTCATTAATGCTCTCTTTCGAACCGATAGCACAGCGCCCTCAGTGAATGGTTTCATTAATTAATTAATGTGTAAGTCACTCTTCCCAGCAGATTGGCTGCAACAAAGCATATTACATGCTGTGGTAGCTTCTCGTAGTTGTAGCTTTTATGGGAAGCGACCGACAGATGAGTTCATTTGCGCTCTTAGTGATTGTTTGGAAAGGAAGGGTGGAGTGAAAACCGGCGTCGGCATCAGCCTACTCTTGTCGAAACGCGCCAAGGGGTCCGCAGTTTACCTCCCCTTCTGACGGACGCCGTACTTACTCAGAATGCTCTCCAAAAAGCACCTCAGGTAGGGATCGAGATACCACTGAAAAATATTCAACATCGCCGAGATATGAACCCGGGCCCTGTCAGTGGGAATCTTGTACGGTATGGCCACCGCAACATACCAACCCCCGGGGTAACTACTTGTAATGAATAAGTACATCTTCAATCAATGAATTTTTAATGCCTGCCAGAGGATGGTTCCTAGTCAGGAATCCAATTCCGTAAATTATTCGTTCATGATTATAAATAAGCTGTGAATCTTTTAGAATACTGCGACGCGCACAACAGTTAAAAGATATTTAATTGAAGGCAAGAAAAGCACACAATTTTTGTGATTGCTCCGATTCCCACATGACTCTCATGTGTTCCACCGTACTGAATTATTTGGCGCAGCTGATTGACGGCGTTAGGAGAGCCGCGACGCATTGGGTTTATCGAAGAATCCAATTGCAAAGAAAAAATTAACCCATTACCTACTCCTGCACTTCCCCTTCAATGACCTGGGGCATATCCTTATGAAATGGGAAATATATGTTTTAAATTGAAACGAATTAATTTCGTAGAGTTCACTACACTTCATTCCGATACGAGCGGTTTCATCACATATATGACATCTTCAGGTTCCTGATAAAATGTTCCCTTTGGCACTGATGGGTTGATGGTGAAATTTACGTAGTTCTTTTCTGATTCCTCAAGATTTGATTTCACAAGGTTGAGCCTTGATACCAATGCATTGAGAATGAACATTTTTTTGCAGCAAGGCAAATGATTAAATAGCTTTCAAATAAATACAATATCTCTTTGTTGACCCATGCATGTGTTTTTATTAGTGTGCGAATTGAGAGCGATAAGTTTTTTTTCTCCATTTGGAACTATATTGACTACATAAAGGTCATTATGCCTGCGCTGAATAAAATTTGAAATGTTGAACTTTGTTCCAGACTTTATGACGATATGAGGCGCTGGCATAGACAGACAGACATTAACATATTTCGTTTTCCATGTTTGTCGGACAGTATTTGCTTGGTATTGTTTTTATACAAAAGAAAACTATAACTGCAGAATATTAGGGTCACACATTGTCAGTTCCATTGATATTTCTTCCCTTGCCTAAGGATAAACACATTATCTATGGTTTTGTAGCCGGAATTAACGTTTTATCTCGGTTTTACCTTTTATGACTCTGTCGCTATAAACTCACGTTTTAGGCCCCATAAAATCCATAGCGCATAAAAACCTGGTGATAAAGTCATTACGTGTGTTTTATAGCCATTCGTAGTTTACGATCTCATACAATTCGGATTAATTTTGCCGAGGCAGCAAAAAAAGGCAATTTTGCCTGGGGCTTAATGCTTTAGTGACATTGATGAGAAAGTAATTATATGGATTCAATGGAAAAAACCTATACGGCTGCGCAGCAAAAATGGATCATTGAAAACATCTTTTCGATTCGGATGAATGGTGGGGATCGATGGATGAGTTCAGCGCCTCTATCGTTGTGAGCGTGAGTCTCTTGCAGCGTCATGTTATGGGTTTCACTCAAGTTTCCCCCCAGTCCCTTTGAAATGTTTACTTACGACGCATGAAAATGTATTATTTGAGACATCAATCATAATATCCAAGAATTGTTTATCTTATATGCTCGAACGCATAGATAAAACCGTTCAAGATAAATGTCTTTACCGTGGATGGATTTTTTTGTGTGTTTAGAATTGCTCAGAGAAAATCAGACTACTAAAGAACTTTACAGTAATAATGTTCCGAGAAAAACCATCAGTATTGCTGAAGTTTGAAACGAAAAGAGAGTCCTTTCAGTGTGTCGGATACTTCGGAGGGATTGTGTTGGGAGCACCGTGATTCACGAAGAGAGCAGGCATGACTTAAAGACGTTTATGTAGCTACAGGAGGTCTATGTTTTCTTGCGGCATAGTGGGAATTATTATGACTTAACATTATATTGGTAGATATAACTACAGAGATAAAATAAGAGCGACTAACACCGTTGCCGATAGATTCAATTACTCGTACGATACGCAGTCATAACGAAATCAAATCCAAGAGACCGAAAAATAAACTTGAATACTTGAATTTATATCATGGCGTATTAAGGCATGCAATTATATATGCAAGAGAGTTACATATGAGCTAATTTTATTCAAATGCATGTATGCACTGACAGTTCTGCATTTATGACTGCTGCTGCCACAGCACCCCCTGCCATATACCATTGCAGAGGCTTGCGGGGCATTATGCTGATGTAGATGTACCACCCTCTCCAATGAATACGCGAACTGAAATCATAGAAACTTCATTTTACCAAATTTAATTTACATTAATTTTGTCTCCTTCAAAGTACTCTCCATTCGTTGCACTTATTCCATATTCTTTTCCCCTTTTTAAAGCACCTTTGGAAGTCCTCAGCAGGTAGGCTTTTTAGCTTTCTCGTCGTTTTTTGCTTTATTGTGTCCACATCTTCCCAGGGATGTTCCATCATCACATTTTTGCATTTTGGGAATAAGAAAAGGTCGCAAGGGGTGAGATCTGGCGAATAAGGAGGGTGATCAAGAATGGTGATTGAATTTTTTTCCAGAACTCGCGAACAATCAATGCTGAATGTGCAGGTGCATTGTCATAGAAAAGAATCCATCCATCATGTTCGGTTAAAATAGTGCGCATTGTTGATATTCCTAAATTTATTTCATCAGCTACCATTCGGACAGTTTTTCGACGTTCGGTAAGGACAAGGGACCGCACACGATCAATGCTGTCGTCAACACAGATGGGTCGTCCCGGCCTTGCATCATCCGTGGCGTCTTGTCGGTCATCTTTAAAACGCATGATCCACTTGAAAACGATGTTTTTATTTAGAGTATTATCAACGTAAACAGCTGTCCAAATTTCAGTAAACTCTCGATAACTTTCACCGCACTTCTGCAAATACTTCATGCTGATTCTTTGCTCCTTGATTTCGTCAATTTCCATTTTCGACGAAGAAGAAAAACAAGGACAACAGAAACCAACTTCACTGGCACCATACGCACTGCTCGACGATCCGCCAAGCAAAGATGGCCGCCAGATTTCACCAGTTCACGTATATATTGGGCAGACCACACCTGTACTTTCCTTCAACCGGTACATAGTAGATAATGGTCACAATCCTTATTCTACATCGAATGGAATTATTACCGCACTTTTTTCGACACACATACAAGTTGAAGGCTATTAGTATTACGGATGGGGTTCATGTTCGTATTTGAAGAAAACTCTAGTTTACTTAGTAAAGTAACTTCTTTTTTGAAGTAACTTCCTTCATCTTAGTAAAGTAACTTTTTCTTGAGGAACGTTAGCAAAATAAAAATGTATAGCACCTCTCAATATCCAAATTGACGATCACGGCGCGCTTCCTGCAAACATTCTTCTCCGTTAGCGGGTGCTCCACTCCCAAAACACGCCTCCGTCCATGATGTCTTTGTTGTTTCAGTAAACTCGTATCTCACTCCTACAACCAACGACTCTCCAACCAAACTCATAACACTAGAGCAAGCTGCATATGGCATTTTGAAGCATACAGTCAACCATTACAGAATACTCTATGCATACATAAGGGTCGCTGTAGTCCAGTGGGTAGAGCATTGGACTGCTGACCGGAGGGTCCCGGGTTCGATTCCCGGGCAAGGTACTCTGGGCACCTGCAGCTCCACCCAAGCTAAAGTGATTTTTTCCGGGTACCAGGTCTCCCTGGAAAACCGTAACCGGCACAGGGAAAGGAACTCCCTACCCTGATGTGTGAATTTCACACGCCGTATAGGGCTTAGTACTGGGTGAACTCTACCATCACTTACTAAACGGACCTTCGGGTTAATTACTGTGTTTATGGTTTTTATTCATACATCAGAGAGAATCTCCGTAATATTGATGAATAAGCCTGCTTCATAATACAAACACACAAACAGATTTCCGAGCGCGATAAACTGAGCGTTACTTGTAAATTGTAATAAAAATGGTATTTGGTTTATAATATAATTTTGGAATATAAAATTACATCTACCTGATAACCTATAAGCCACCACACTTGGAGTGTGACGGGATGGCCACCATGGTGTGTGACGGGATGATTCCATACCAAGCAAGCAGGTTTAAGTTTTCCAAAAATGGTTTAATTGCCACAAAAAATACAAAATATTTTAAACGGTAAGAGTAATACTATCTACAGCTATATAAACAACTGCATACGAGACAAGCTGCAAGCAACAAGAATTAGGTTTGGATCAAACAATGATAACTCACTAAGCTATTTATAGTAATTTAATCCCTAAGCCCGTCGCTTGCAGTTATTCTCATATCTAATCATTTGCGTGAAAAACGACTGAATGATATAACATCTACACAATACCCCGCAAGCCACCGCAAGGGCGAGTGACGGGTAGTGTTAGCCACCACGCCATGCATGCACAATCGCAATTGGGTCAACTCTATGCAAATATTAGGTTGATCTTGACTCGAAAAATTTTAATCACACGAATGAAAGTACTGTCAAGTAAAAAATAATATTGTGCTAAGTTATTTATGTTATCGTTATCAATAATGAATAAATTATTTATCCATGTCTCATTTTTAAAGATTACGCATGATAAGTTTCATCCTTGCTAGATGCTCCTTTCAATTTTGCTTCACATTAAAATTTGGATTTCTAACCTTTCCCTCGCAACAATATTTAATGAAAGGATACGTACTATGTGTGATCAAAAAAGGCCGGACTGATTTTATTCTCCGCAAAACGTTCAACGGATCGAAACGAGGCACAGAGCGCCATCTGTTAACACAGGTGACGACTAAAGCGAGAGATGTTGCGTTTGTTTACGTCGAGTCGTTACGCAGCAGCAGCGGTACGTGTCTTAACCAGTTCGTCGCCGCGTGCAACAGCAGGAATGAAGGAGCTAGAGGAACAGCGTGTGTGCGTGAAATTTTGTTTCAAACTTAGCAACAGTGCTACAGAGACATTTGGAATGATTCATCAAGCCTTTTTTATTGAATCTATGAGTCCAAGCCAGTGTTTTGAGTGGTACAGTTGTTTTGAAATCGGGTAGAACCTCGACAGATGAAGATTCGCGAACGAGACGGGCTTCCACTTCGACAGAACCCAACCATGTCAAATTGGTGAACGATTTGGTTCGGACAAATGGCCGTTGAACTGCTAGGGAGATAGCCGAGGAAGTGAGCATTAGTTTTGGATCCTGTAAGACAATTTGGACAGACATTTTGGGCATGACGCGTGCCGCATCAAAATTCGTCCCGCGGGTGCTGACTGATGAACAGAGACAAAAACGTGTGGACAATTGTCAGGAACCCCTAGGTCGAGCCAATGCAAGCCCATTGTGTCTTAAAACCATCGTAACCGGTGACGATACCTTGGGTGACGGTTATGATGTTGAGGCAAAGGCCCAGTCTTCTCAGTGGAAAGGTACTCATTCTCCGCGACCATAGAAAGCTCGCATGTCCTGGTCCAATGTGAAGGTCATGCTGGTGTGTTTCTCCGATTGGCAATGGCTGATTCATTACGAATACGTCCCTCAAGGTCAAACCGTCAACAAAGATTTCTACTCAAAGGTTATGAAGAGGCTGAGGGTCGCAGTGAGCCGAAAGAGGCCGGAGAAACAATGCATGGCGTTTCCACCACGATAACGCATCGGCTCACTCGTCGCTGATCGTGACACAGTTTTTCGCCAGAACAGAAACTTCCGTGATCCCGCAACCATCCTACTCTCCAGACGTAGCTCCATCAGACTTTTTTCGCTGCCAAAGTTAAAATTAACCTTGAAAGGGTGCCGATTCCATTCTATTGCGGATATTAAAACTAATTGTACGGTTGATCAGAAGAGGATCCCTAAGGCGGCTTACCAGACAGGGTTCGAGAGCTGGAAGAAACGTTGGCAAAGATGTGTCATCAGCCAAGGCATTTACTTTGAGGGGGACAAGCTCGATTAAGCTGTATCCGTCGAAATGAACAAGTTATAAAATCAGTCCTGTCTTTTTTTGATCACACCTTGTATATTAAAATCATACTGTACAACTGTTAAAAATATGGGCCTGTTAAATAAATAGAAAAACATGCAGGAAGAAGCGTATAATACATAGACAAATTTATACCCTACCAATTCTAATTACAAACATTACCTATCGCAGAGATTTTCAAAATATACCATCCACATACTCTCACCGCCAGTGATAATCAATAAATTGCTGTTTGAAATAGGAAACGACTATATCGGTTTGTAAAACAATAGATATATTATTATATTTCCATTGCGATTGATTTACCATAGAGAGATTTCCGTAACTTGAATTTGTTTAACTGTATTATCCTAAATTATAGCGTGAAAGAGTGATTTCAATTGGTTTATGTATATTTAGTATTATAAAATACTTCCAGTTACCTGAAATTATATAATTTACTGCTGAGGTTCTAGCATTTCTTTTATTCGTCTTGCCTTTGCTCATTCAGGGTGATATAGGCTGCAGATTTCGGCTTGAAGTCAAAGTTTGAGTCAGCATTGAAAGAAAATTGATTTAGACTCGGAATTGAGGTTATGAGAAGCTTTAGAAGGAAAAGGATGTTTTTTTCTCCTAAAGATAATATTTTACAACATATCTTTCTTTCTCCAATGATGCATTTACGTCTTAAGATGTTTGGTTCTTATTTCTCTCGGTCTTCCATATCCGTGAGCACGCCGCTGGTCTCCCCTCACCACCTATTCGAAGGATTTTACTCCATTCTCTTTTTACGTACCTTTTTGAAAGCATAAAGGTTATTAAACCGGAAATGAATTTAGGTCCAAAAAGCGATCTACTTCTCACAAGAGATTATGGAAATTCGAGCCGTGTTTCGAAAGTTTAAGAGGCCGTTATTTTAACGGGGAGGACTTTTTGAAATAAGCCTTTACGATCGCCCGGGCATAAAAGTTTGGGAAGGATATATAGAGAGAAGGGACTTGAGAACCTCCCCTTGCCGTCTCGGATGAGCAGATACTCGTAAAGGCCAAGAGCCATTACTCCATTCCGTCTATGTATTGAGCGACACGGGCATTTGCATGGGAATGCGGCGTTTTATTGTTTTCGGAATGAAAATGCGGTGGCGGTGTGCGGAATACGACGATTCGATGTCGACTCCCACTGGTGGCCGAATGGCGCCGGAATAGTTTTCCGGTCGAATTACGTAAACATTGCCCGTGAGTTTCTTGATATTTTGTTCCGAGAAAGGGTTATAAAGAGAACTTGACTTCACATAGAGTGCAAAAACTAAATTTATGGGTTATGATATTAGTAATATGTGCCTATTAAATTTTAATCTGGTATATCTCGGTGCAAGTTTTGCAAATCTTCCATGAATACGTCAGTGTAAATGTGCATGAAAGCATTTGGATGTGTCATTGGATAGTGAATTAAGTTGGTTAAAATCCATTAATAATGTCGAAAAAAGTTTAAGATATGTCTTATTCAAATTTTATCTCATTGGTAATAAGTTCTTCATTTCTTTTCTTCGATTCATTGCCTTGGTTCAGTCCATTAGCGAGTATGGTTTGATCATGTTTTGAGATGGTTAAAGTATTAATTTCAAACGCGTAGTCTTCAAACTCTTCAAAAGAAAAACGTAAGTGTATTAATGTTTAAACGAAGGTACAAGTACTCTTTCCACTTTTTTCTGCAGTTAATGTAGCTGCCAACAAGATATGTATAAAGATTTTAGATCTTTCCATATTACAAGGGGATAAAACCGTCCTGTACTTCTGAAAGATGTTCGTATAATATGGGAAAAGGAGTAACTTTTATTGCCCTAAACCCTACTTGACAAAACTTAGTCCATTTCTTTTTTAATGAGGTACAAAAACGTTTAATGTTTTGCCGAATAAAATAATAGACATGTTTTTTGTAATTCTTCAGGCGGTTTAATCGTGACCGTTAACTCGGACAAATGATTCATTTTATTTTGTGCAACGCGTGTTTGCATTTGTTAATTTAGGGCAGCCTTATCTAGGGCTACCTAAATCTTACATTCTTGATTGGCCTCTAAAGTTTGTGAGCACACCCTAAATTGTAAGTAAATAAATATTTATCTATCTAATGTTACTACAAAGAATTGTTATAAACACTCCTATTAATGAATATCAAAATGAGTATTTGGAAATTAGCTCAGTACCTCAGTGGGAATAGTTATTAAAAGGAATCACAATTCAAAGACTTTTAATAATTAAATAAATCATTAAATATCTGTCGAAACCAGCAAAAAATCTAATATTTTAGGTTGTGTTAGTATTGCATGAATATGTCATGAACGAGAGACTTTCTTCCGTCCATTCTTGGACCGAGTGATTTTCCTTACATATGAATTATTCAGAGTTGATGGCCCGAGCCATTGTCCGTCAAGTCATTGAGAAAATATGTATTCCGATTTATTTTATGCCAAGTTTTAATCATGTCCTTAATAGCTCGAGTTGTTTGTGGACATTTGATAATAAAATAGTAATAAAATATTTGTACTGTAGTTTGGTTGCCCTGTATATGCAACATGCGTACACACTTTTCTGGTCTAAATCCTTGTTTTTACATCAAACACGTTTGATTTAACCTACATTCAACTACATCAACAAGTTACCCTAAATTCCTCCAATAGAAGTTGCGGCAGGGGAGAACTCAACACCAGGCAGGTGACATTAGAATTAAGTTTTAAATGAACGTTAGTTAAAAGAAAAAAGCAACACATTTCAAATAAGTGGGGCGATGTTAACTAAAACAGCATGCACTACGTTATCAGAAAGAGAAAGTATGCCTCTACACATGCGAGACGAGCTGATAGTAACAAGATTAAAATAAGGCTTAAATTAATCCATGACAATATTCTCAACATTAGGCTACTTAGAATAAAAAAAAAATCTCTCTATAAAAATTTCTCTGCAATTATTCTGATCCCTTATCGTTCGCGGAAAAAAATGAAATTTTTAATGTCATTTTTCGCAGTTTCGCTAATTTTATTTTCATGATCTCTCCTAACGAAATACAATAGAGCTAATCATACATTATAAAAATGTCATCGCTACAGATGTCTGCTTCCAAGGTTTACAGGAGATTTAATCCGTAATTCAACTTTCGTTTAGTGAGTGATTCCCATTCTAGTTTCTCCAATATTATACTGTATACGCTATTAAGTTTGTGGCAACGTTTTACAAATTTTAAATCTATCTGTCACACACCATTTAAAATTCGTCAAACTACCATACTTCATTCATTGAAAAATCAACCCTGATGATGATAATAAATTACGAAACCCCAATCACTCTAATGTGAATTAGCTGATATATTTCAAACCTCAGTGATCCTTCGTGAGCCTATTCGGCGCTCGAGTGACTAATACGTTATTGTAATAGGCATTGAACACGAATCGAGGTCTTGGCTGGAACCTCGATAATATTGCTCCCACAAATTCCACCAGCCATCTGCCTTTCGTTTGGCACCAGACCATTGAACCCTCATCGAAAAGACCCTGAGGTGCAAAGTTGTGTCTGGTCAGTTTCGCATCGGCACCCGAGGCACTGCGAAATTGATGGAATCCAAATCGTAATCCACTCACGAGCTTGTATTCTCTCCACAGGCGCAGTTTTCAGAATCGCTGGTATTTGCGACCGCATTTGCCTTGGTGTATTCAACGCCATTGACATGATGGTCGGCGGTGGCGATTGCACCGCGTCAATTTTGCGATCGTTTCGTTCTGATAGACTCCCGTTTAAAAAGCATTAGTTACGTCTGAAAAAAATTCTAAAAAGGACCAATATTCCTACTATACCATAAACATTAATGAATTTACTATGGAAGATTGAGAAAACGGTAACTAAATCTCCTCGTGCCGCAGTCAATCCCGCTTAAGATACCCTGCCGGCATCGGTGGCGGCGGGGTAAAGTCCTCGTCTACCAACTCAAAGGTCGCGGGTTCAATTCCCGCATAAGTGGATTTCCCTCCATCTAGGGCTTGGTTGTATGTGATTTTCTTCAATAAAATGTCTGTAATGTAGGGTTAGGTGGAAGAAGGGACTATCAGTCTCAACCTCGCCCAATTAAGTCGATAAAAAAATAAATAAAAAGTCACCATTAGGATGTGTGGCAGGGGTTGATTGCACATCAACCATGCAATATCAAATTAAGCATTGTTTAAATGTAATTTACAAATATGCCTGTAAAATAATTCATTAAATGCTTGACTGCGGTCCCAAAATTTCCCTCGTTGCTTTATAAATAAGTTCTTTCACTTTCTAAGCAGTATTATTGAAAGGTGCATTGAATTCAAATTTCCTCAAGGAGGACCTGCATTTCATTCCAATTAGTGTTCGCCATGGTAGGTTGGAGGAAAGTGCTGATTCAACTTTGTACATATCACTTTAACTTAGTACGACGAAATTGTATTCTGAATAAGTTGCTAGTTTTCATTCTGGGAGTGCAAAGCACTCCCAGAATGAAAACGCCTTTGTGCACACTTTTTCCAATTTTCCACTGTGTGTGATTCACGATGGAATGAAACATTACCATCATTTTGATTTTTTAGTCATAATCTTACCTCCTACAACAGGATACCCTTAAAGTTACCAGCAAGGCGAATGACAGGGCGTCAGACATCAACACATGCATGCACACAGATCGCTAAGATTTGCCTTGGACCTTATGGAAAAGACATATCGGAAGACTATTACGCAATGAAGGAAATGAAAAATTGTGGTTCTAATTCATGAGAAAATTCTATACGAAATATCTTATCTTGTGCTTTCTTCCGGAGGTATCTTGAGTGGTTCCCGGTCCACTTTTTTGAGGGTTTCGACTATTTTGGTTGAGCTCAGTATAATATGATCAACCTGTGAAAATTTCAGCTTTGTAATACTATAAGACAACCTGACACCCCACACTATGATAAGAATTTCTTCAATTCTTCATACAATCAACCTCCCTTCATTCCATTCAACATGCCATTCCTTTTTCTCCCCCTTCCTTATTTGCCGAACGTTCTCCGCTGTATCATAGTCTTTTATATTCCATCGGCAATCAAAATACTCCGCCTTTCCTGCCTCCTCAAACCATTAGAGATCAGAATAGATATGACAGCAATCACAATAGGAATTGATAGGGTATATATTTGTCGATATCCTATGTGTTTCTTCCTGCATGTTATTCTTTTCATTTAATAGATCCAACTTTTCAACATTTCTACAGCATGATTTGAATGTACGTATCCTGTTATTGAATATTGTTGCATGCAAGTACTTTCTTTCGTGTGATTAAGGTTCGCCGAGTGCGTGAACAAACTAATATTTGTGTCGAGGTGACATGATTTGGTTTTGAATGTGGTTTTATTCTAGTTTATACGGGTGGTGACCTAATACCCCCCTCCACACACCCCTGTGGTGGCTTGCGGGGTATTGTGTAGATGTAGATGATGTGTCACAACATTTTTCTCTCCCCACCTGCCATGCCTAGAGCAGCTTTACTTGTTTTTCTTACCGTCCATTTTACCTATTCAACGTTTTTTCACACCCACATCTAAAAAAAAACTACATCTATCCTTTTGCTTCAATGACCACGTTTCCATGCGAACGGGCCATACAAAACCACGATCCAAATCAAAGTTTTTACTCGTCTTTTCTCAACATCCTTGCTCAACGTCCCTGTCGTCAATTCCTTCTCCCTTCTGAAAGCTTCCTCGCCTAACGCAATTCTTATTCTTATGTTCCAACTACTTTGCCCATCTTTCGAAAGTCAGATATCGTAAATAAAATGGTATTGAATGACTCAAGTTGCAAGATCAGGGCCGTTTTTCAGCCTTCCATAAATCCATTGAAAATGGACATGCACTTGCGCCTGGCCTATCATTCCCAACGGAGCGACCCTTACATTCTTCTTTTCCCGTCAACATCAACGCCCCTCTGTAGCTAAGTGCCATCTCACCACCCCGAGTCAAGCGCGGTTGTAAAAAAGTTGTAAAAAGGGATCTTTTAAGAAGCTCTAAAGAAAGGGATCTTAAAAAGTGGTTTAGCTTTTTGATGACCACCCAAAATACCGAAAACGTGTGACACTCCTCTCGAAAACTCCGTCGGATATTCTTTCGTGAACATAAAAAAAAAGAATGGGGACAATTTTTTTGCCCTCAACTAAATCGCCAACTCAAATCCCGATCGGTTCGTTAACCTCACCGCGAACCGTAATTGGACAAGACTACGTGTGCACGCATTTTGGGAAGGACTGCTTTGGAATCCACACTCATTTTGAGAGGACGACTCCGGTGGACAGGTTAGACACGGAAAAAAGCGAAGGAAAAGGTTCGCCGTTTACTTAGTCAGAAGAAGAAGAGGAGAAGAAAAAAAAAGATCTCGAAGCACTGAAGTCAATTTTCTTTTTGGTAGGAGAACGTCTGTTTCCCCCCCAGATGAGGAGGAATCGTCTCTCTCTCTTTTTCTTTTTTCCTTCTTCTCAAAATAGGACCGTTAACTTGAGTCTCCCGTCAATCTCTCCGAACCGTTTCTCTGCCTTTTGCCACCATAAAAAGATTCCCCCCACCCCACCCACCCCGCCGATATCTCCTCCTCTTCCCCTTTTGCAACTTTTCGAAAAACTCTTCGGAGAAATCGACGGTGGTTTAAAAGGCACTTCCCCACAATGGACGCGGGAGTGATTGCCATTTTTGTCCGATTTCGATGCGGTCATGTGACCGAAATGGTTTGGACGAGTCTCGATCGGGGAGTGGTATTTCCAGATTACCCTGTTGAATTTGTCGAGGAGAAGAACCGATGATATGCTTATGGTTATGTGAATTTCCATTGCTCAGCAGGTTAAGGACAGTTTTAGAAAAAAAATTTTTACCTTTTTATACCCTTTTTAGTATATTTTTTAGCTCATAGAATTTCCGGAAAATAAATCCCCACACCCTTAAGCCTAAAGGTTCGCAGAGGGTAGGAATAAGATTGTGATCGTGATATAACCGTAGAGAGTTTAAGTCAGGAACATGTTCATAGGGTTCTCCAGGGGAGAAATGGGGAAATATTCGAATGAAAAATAAAACTGGGAGATTTGTCATTTCTCCTTGTTTTAGAATTTAATTTAATGCGAATCGAGTGTTCGGGATCCTTTTTGCAGAAGGACTTAATAACGGAATTGAAGTGGCATGCAAAGAAAAAGCTGCTCGTTTCGTGAAAGGCGTGCGAACCCAAAGCGTCACATTGTCTGTCTCAAGAAGGTCTTGATTGAGATCCACTGAAAACACAAGAATTGCGTGTGCGATTTCATTTTTTGGAAAAGTGCAAATCAATCAAAAGTTTAACGTCAACGCAGAAGAAATAGTTTTACATTTGTATGCGAGATAACAACGAGAAGTAGAGGGAAATTCCCTGTAGAACTATTTGATATTGGTAATACCTTTTCTTCAGAAAATGCGAAATCGCAACAGTAGGGAATGAAACTTAGGGCCAATTGCTCTTTCTGAATGCATTTAATCACAGTTGAATGTGATGACAGTTGACCTAACGCTCACTACCACACGTCTTTTGGTGACGATTTATATCCACTGTCGTACATTTACGGTGAAACGATTGCCAACCAATACATGTTGAAAACAGTATGTACATCCAATATTTGGGGTTTTCGTGAAAAAACGTTTCTTCTCGTCTACCCAGCCTTCAATGTAAAAGCGACGGCTGAAGGGATTACTACACAAATTTGATTGAGTTGTTATTGTATTGACGAGGATATTTGGTGGACTCTACCTTCCCCTATGTATCATTCTACTTCCTCTTTTAACCAGAGGAGCGCAGATCGAGTTTACCCGTGCACATCTCATTCTCTGTACGGAATTTGAAACCCGGGTGTCAGTACTCAAATATCATCTACATCTACATAATACCCCGCAAGCCGCCTTAGAGACGTATTGAGACCTAAAATAGGATAAAACCATTTGAAAAACCAACATATGTATACCAACCTACACCCACAGAGACGTGTATATTTGCATGTTCGTGTGTATACTCGTGTATATTCATTAGTTCGTGTGCCCTATATTCGTGTATATATGTATGTAGTTATAAATGTGGATATTGCCACAAGTTACAGCCAGGGTGTGTACATCTACATCTACATCTACATAATACCCCGCAAGCCGCCGCAAGGGCGTGTGGCGGGGGGTGTTAGGTCACCAACCGTAAAAAAGAAAAATACCACATGCAAAAAAAAAAACAACACGGAAAATTACACCCACAGCAGCGCACACACTCATGCAAAAATCCCTTCATCCAATACTCATGCAAACACATATACCGCAAAACAACTAAAAAACTGCACCCCATGATGCAGCACGAAAGACATTCTACAACACGGAAGCCAGGACACAACAAGCAAGAAATTGAAACATCACTACCACATGAAAATGCACCACGAAACACTCTACCCCCAAAGAGTCTCTAATTGGCAGGGAATGCGACCCAACGTTGCAGGTAGCAGGAATTTGCCCCCGCGGAGAGGGACGAGGGATTGAAAGGGAAACTTAAAAACAGATGAACAGAACACGAATGAAGTCATTCGGAAAGAATGGGTTATTAAAGCAAAACACATAAGGTTAGTGGAAGAGCATGCATTTAAATACAACTAATCATTTTTTAGACGCTGAGGGTGGCAAGTGGAATTTTTGCCTTCTATAACCCTGCAGTTGCTATCCCGTATTGTCCGTGGGAAGAAGGAGTCCTTGAGTCGGCTAGTTCTGGCATCTATTTCCCGAATTTTATATGCATGATCCGAGCGACCAATGTATGTAGGAGTACGAATAATTTGCGAGACCTCGGTGCTGAAACATGCGGATCTAAATTTATTTAATAATTTCAATCTTGCATTGAATCGTCTCTCAGCCAATGATTCCCACCCCAAATCCATGAGCATTTCGGTGACGCTTTGCGTTTTATCGTAGGAATTTTTTACAAAACGGGCTGCCCGGCGTTGAACCTTCTCAATTTCCCGAATGAGACCTTTTTCACTCGGATCCCACACGCTGCATGCGTATTCTAAATGAGGCCTTACAAGAGCGTGGTAACAACGTTCCTTCACCTTCGAGTCACTTTTGCCGACAATGCGTCTAATGAATCCCAATTTTTTATATGCTTGACCGCAGACTTTACGTATGTGAGTCCCCCAAGTTAAGTCTTTGGTGAATGTGACACCTAGGTATTTTACCGTATCAACTACTGCTAGGTCACCTCCAGCTAATTTGTAAGCAAATCCCGTTGATCTTTTAAAGAAATTTACCACTGAACATTTATTATAATTTAGAGTCAATCCCCAGTTAGAACACCATTTAGTAATGCAATCTAAATCCTGCTCTAGAATAAAACGATCCTCATCCCCAGATATCTCCCGATAGATCACCGTGTCATCCGCGAACATCCTAATTTTACTTTTCACTTCGCGGTTCAAATCGTTAACAAAAATCAAGAAAAGCAACGGCCCGATCACACTTCCCTGAGGTACCCCCGACGTGACTCGAACGCTGTCGGAACTAGCGCCATCAAGGACTAGCCTCTGTTCCCGCTCCGAAAGAAAATCTTTAACCCAACTTATGGCGCCCTTATTTATACCCGCGACCTTTAATTTATGAATGAGTTTACCATGTGGGACCTTATCAAATGCCTTTTGAAAATCTAAGAAGATGGCATCCACTGTAGCAGGGGGTGGTTCAATACTAGGCATGCAACATCAAATATTAAGTTTTCGTCAATATTTTTGTAAACGATACAATAGGTAAAAATAATTAAAATGATGTGTATTATGATAGCGTGTATGTATTTGTCAGTGTCCTGCATGCTATTTTTTTATTTTTATAGACTCATTTTTTTAATAGTTCCACAGTATGATTTGAATATACGTATCCTCTTATAGAATATTGTCTCATGTAAACAGTTTCTTTCATTGATTGACATTTTTGTAGTGATGACCAAGCTAATATTTGTGCAGAGGTGATACAATTATTAATGTGCATGTGTATGTTAGTTAATGGTATATGTATTTGCATGCGTGCATGTTATTAAGGATTTTGCATTATTATATACGACTTTGAGGGCGTAGATTGGCATGAATTTGTGGTTTTTGCATGTGATTTAATTCTCTTTTACGGATGGTTACCTAGTACCCCCCGCCACACGACCTTGCGGCGGCTAGCGGAGTATTATGAAAATGTTAATGTAGAATTTATCAATATTCATGCAAAAACCTTTTCAACTTACCCGCATTCAAATACATATACTACCAACTAACATACATATGCAATTGCACCGACAAATGTTGCAAATATCTATCTAATAGCGTTCAAATTATAATTGAAAAGTAGAAGGGGAAATTCTATTACCACATGGACATGCAACTCATGGTCTCCACCCCAAAGACGCGGGTAGGGAATGTGACACACCGCAGCAGGCAGGCAGCGGAGGCGTCCCCAACCCACAGAGAAAGACAAAGGGTGGAAGGAGTAACTTGGAAACAAACCTAGCAGGGCAATCAATACGGTAACGAGCACTGCATTCCTCAATGACAGTCTCATGCGATCATCAAACCTATGCTGCAAACTCACAACATTACTCCCTTGAAAAAATGACGGCTAAAAGATATCCCGAAAGCTACGTACGTGTCAGGAAATCATTACCTGACTTCATTTCTCTTCTGAATTAAATATTACTAAAATATCAAGGGCTAAAGTAAAGTTACGTAATTTGAATTTCTAAAAAGAAAATATGGAGAAATTCCAGAATCATGGAAATGTATGTGTGTTGTGCTGATAAGGAGGTGAAAGAATCCCTATACACAAAAAATATGTGATACCAAAAAGATTCGAGGAAGAAAATTATTAATGATACCCAGAATAGTCGAAGGAATTCGTAGAAGGCATTATGATGAAGAGATTAAGAGAAAAATAAGAAAAAGGGCAAGGGATATAAAAATTAATGTGACGTCGTTGAGGATAAATGAGTCCAGGAATTCACGACAGTATTTATTACAGTAAGGCGTAAAACTAACCACATGCACATGGTAACCCCAAGACACCGATAAGGTTTGTGGCAACGGGAATATCTACAACTGATACATGTAGTCAAAGTGATATATTTATGATATTCAATGAGTCAAAGGAGACGTGACATATAAGTATAAAATGTTTTTAGAAACAGCTAAACATTCTCTGTAGAATTTCAATTTAAAATATTTATCTGCGCATGTTAGACGAGATGCTAATATCACATACAATGTAATAAGAGTTTGATGGAATGATGGTTATAAATGAGCTACGAATTGCCTGTAGGAAGTTTTGCTATTACCGAGTTTATTGATGATTTGGTATTAAGATCCATTTTATTTCGAGAAAAAATGCCATTTTATGCGTAACGTTCCTACAGTTTATCTATTTAATCTAATTTCAAAATCTCTCCTTGAAACGATGAGGGTATAAATGTATTTTTAAGACCACCGCAAAAAAAACCTGTATCTCATTTATGTAAAGTATCTAGTCTATAATTTAACTTTCGGTCTGTAAAAAAACGCTAAGGAGATATGAAGACGAAAACGGCTGTAGAGAGAGATAATATCTTCATATAATTACGGAAGAGTTTAAAGGAAATGAAATCAAGGGACTTCTGAACTCTCATAAAATGCATGAGGTAGGGGTTTGACTAAAAGTCTTTCCTTGCGTCAATTTAAATTCCAATTCTGAAAATAATTTAAGCGGAGTACTGTGAGAACCTCGCAAGTCGCCACAAGGATATGTGGCGGGGGATGTTAGGGCGTCAGTCATATTTACACAAATATTAGTTCATTTATAAACAAAATATATTCGGGTGCTTGGTTTTGATTTTTTTATGATTGTGTATCGATTTAGTTTTTAATGATTCGGTTCATAATTTTCCCTCAAAGAAGACGAAACGAATGGCATTAGGACGCAATACGTTGAATCCACGGATTTTGTGGAATTTCGCGGAACATCTTTGAAATATGGGAGTTGTCCATTCGCCATCTTATTTCCTGTAAAGAACGCGGATGAGAAATGAATTAATTTTTTAACCGTATTTCGACCGTAAATAACCTGTTATCTTCCGAGCTGTGGCTGCCTATGGGCTTTGTATATCAATGTCTTGTTCGAAGGAAGTCATTAATTATTCTCTGCTATTCACTTCGAGCAGTAATTTAAACCGCCAGCGTTGTTTCTTTGAGGGAAATAAATCTTCGTATATCTTTAGTGCTTGCTGTTATTTTAGATGGTCTTTCTTTTGAGGTAACTGAATTTCTCGTTTTAATGTAAAGAATAGCTTACGTGCATAGAAGGAATAGAGTATGTGAAATATGCCGGGAAAAGCAAACGGTTAACCATTCATCATTGCTTCCCAGATTTTAACGGGAATCCTTTACTTATTTTTTTTACGTGATGATTTATATATGCTTCATGTTTTTTCGACAGTTTTTGTTCACGTACCAATCAAAAGAAATTATTTATTTGACTACCGTAGAGGATAATGATAAGACACAGATAAAGATAAGACTGGAGGTGACCTAGCAGTAGTTGATACGGTAAAATACCTAGGTGTCACATTCACTAAAGACTTAACTTGGGGGACTCACATACGTAAAGTCTGCGGTCAAGCAAATAAAAAATTGGGATTCATTAGACGCATTGTCGGCAAAAGTGACTCAAAGGTCAAGGAACGTTGTTACCACGCTCTTGTAAGGCCTCATTTAGAATACGCATGCAGCGTGTGGGATCCGAGTGAAAAAGGTCTCATTCGGGAAATTGAGAAGGTTCAACGCCGGGCAGCCCGTTTTGTAAAAAATTCCTACGATAAAACGCAAAGCGTTACCGAAATGCTCATGGATTTGGGGTGGGAATCATTAGAAGAGAGACGATTCAATGCAAGACTGAAATTATTAAATAAATTCAGATCCGCATGTTTCAGCACCGAGGTCTCGCAGATTATTCGTACTCCTACATACATTGGTCGCTTGGATCATGCATATAAAATTCGGGAAATAGATGCCAGGACTAGCCGACTCAAGGACTCCTTCTTCCCACGGACAATACGGGATAGCAAATGTAGGATTATAGATAGTAAAAATTCCACTTGCCACCCTTCAGTGTCTAAAAAATAATTAGTTCTACTTAAATACTGTTTCACATTCTTGCTTGTTGTGTCCTGGCTTGCGTGTTTTAGGATGGCTTTCGTGCTGTATCCTGGGGTGCAGTTTTTTGTTGTTTTGCGGTGTATGTGTTTGCATGAGTATTGGATGGAGGGAGTTTTGCATGAGTGTGTGCGCTGCTGGGGTGTAATTTTCCGTGTTGTTTTTTGCATGTGGTATTTTTCGTTTTTACGGTTGGTGACCTAACACCCCCCGCCACACGCCCTTGCGGCGGCTTGCGGGGTATTATGTAGATGTAGATAGATGTAGAAATGCATGCTCCTCCACTAACCTTATGTGTTTTGTTATAATAACCCATTCTTTCCGAATGACCTCATTCGTGTTCTGTTCATCTGTTTTTAAGTTTCCCTTTCAATCCCTCGTCCCTCTCCGTGGGGGGAAATTCCTGCTACCTGCAACGTTGGGTCGAATTCCCTTCCTTTTACTGTCTCTTTGGGGGGTTGAGTGTTTTGTGGTGCATTTTCATGTGGTAGTGATGTTTCACATTCTTGCTTGTTGTGTCCTGGCTTGCGTGTTTTAGGATGGCTTTCGTGCTGTATCCTGGGGTGCAGTTTTTTGTTGTTTGGCGGTGTATGTGTTTGCATGAGTATTGGATGGAGGGAGTTTTGCATGAGTGTGTGCGCTGCTGGGGTGTAATTTTCCGTGTTGTTTTTTGCATGTGGTATTTTTCGTTTTTACGGTTGGTGACCTAACACCCCCCGCCACACGCCCTTGCGGCGGCTTGCGGGGTATTATGTAGATGTAGATGTAGACACGATGAATGTCCTACATCTACTTAATACCCCGCAGGCCGCCCCAAGGGCGTGTGGCGGGGGGTATTGGGACACCACCCGCAATTTAGAAAAGAAAAAAAACCGCATTCAGAAGCCATAAATTCATACATCCGCAAAAAAAAACTTGGCATACATTGATTACGAGAACGCTTACACCCCACACACATGCAACACACTCAAACTACCAGCTAACATACACATGCACCTGAAAGTTTACCTGATGTCTTCGTAATGTTTAATTTCGTTCCGACTTTCACCTTTTTTGATAATTTACTTTAAATATGATATCAGAGCGTTGTAGAATTTTTATACTAATCAATTCCATTCGTTTCAGTACTTGCAACCGAATTGCAAAACCAAATGAAATCATGGTTGCGGTAGTACCATGGTTTCCGAGCAAAATATTATCATAAATGCGGCCTAGGCGTAAACATTTCCCTCCGCAATATTGAATACGAATTATAAAACTTAATGTTTTGTAATTGTTATATATTTTTGTTCTGTAATGATACATTAATTTTTCTTTTATTGCTAGTTACTTTACCATATTTTTAATACTAAAATAAAATTTGATGTCCTTATACGTGTGGTATCTATGTCTCAGGTAGTTTATGCAATTAAGTATTAGTTTTCATTGAAATTTCTTGTGAAGGACCTTTCTTGAATCTAAAAATTGAGTATCAACTTGAGCATTCCTTTCCTCAGGACGTCAAGAAAGATTAGAGATATTAAGTATATGAGTGATACATTTTAGATGTAACTTTTCACGCGAACGAAGAGTGGATGTGTTTGGCACCTTAATGTGACCTTAACGAGACCATTGTTTGTTGCATATTCATGTGGTAGTGGAATTTTGCCTTCTTGCTTTTAAACTCTGGCTTGCACATTATGGGGTAAATTTTAACCAAATTCTATGTTGCATGTGCTTGTTAGTTTAATAGTATTATATTAATTTATATAGTAATAAAATTGGTGCCTCTACATACATAACAGATAGCAATGCAAGTGAATGTAATTCTTTTGTCTCTGTTCACCACGAATCGTCTCAAAACAGTTTTGTTAGCGTACATAAAACCGAAAAAAAGAAGTTATTAGCCATATTAAAATTATAACATTAAATTGCCGTAGCATTAGAAACAAAATATCGGATATTGAACATATTTTTGTCAGTACAAACGCAGACATAGTAGTTGGAACAGAAAGTTGGCTCACGGGAGATATAGCAAACAATGAGGTTTTTCCAAACGGCTTCACAATTTACAGAAGGGACAGACCAAATAGGTTGGGTGGGGGAGTATTCATTGCAGTAAAGTCACATCTTAGTAGCCAACGATATGAATGCGACGTAGATGACATAGAAAGCGTTTGGTGCAACATTAAGGACTACATCTACATCTACATCTACATAATACCCCGCAAGCCGCCGCAAGGGCGTGTGGCGGGGGGTGTTAGGTCACCAACCGTAAAAAAGAAAAATACCACATGCAAAAAAAAAACAACACGGAAAATTACACCCACAGCAGCGCACACACTCATGCAAAAATCCCTTCATCCAACACTCATGCAAACACATATACCGCAAAACAACTAAAAAACTGCACCCCATGATGCAGCACGAAAGACATTCTACAACACCCTAAACCAACACGGAAGCTAGGACACAACAAGCAAGAAATTGAAACATCACTACCACATGAAAATGCACCACGAAACACTCTACCCCCAAAGAGTCTCTAATTGGCAGGGAATGCGACCCAACGTTGCAGGTAGCAGGAATTTGCCCCCGCGGAGAGGGACGAGGGATTGAAAGGGAAACTTAAAAACAGATGAACAGAACATGAATGAGGTCATTCGGAAAGAATGGGTTATTATAGCAAAACACATAAGGTTAGTGGAAGAGCATGCATTTAAATACAACTAATTATTTTTTAGACGCTGAGGGTGGCAAGTGGAATTTTTGCTATCTGTAACCCTGCAGTTGCTATCCCGTATTGTCCGTGGGAAGAAGGAGTCCTTGAGTCGGCTAGTTCTGGCATCTATTTCCCGAATTTTATATGCGTGATCCAAGCGACTAATGTATGTAGGAGTACGAATAATTTGCGAGACCTCGGTGCTGAAACATGCGGATCTAAATTTATTTAATAATTTCAATCTTCAACTTCAAACTACAACGGCAGAAGCCTATACGTGTGTTCATTTTATAGACCCCCAGTTTCTAACACAGATGTCCTACACAAGCTCGACGAACAAATATCCACTATCAGCAGCAGACAAAGCAACAGTATTACTATAATCGCTGGTGACACAAATCGACCGTCAATTGACTGGGAAAACTACTGCGTGGGAAAATCTGCCAAAAACAGAGATTCATGCCAAGAACTCCTTCATATATTCACAAAACACTCCTTAGAACAAATAGTTAAATCACCAACACGGGGCCAAAGCATACTAGACATCTTTGCGACTTCTATGCCCGAAATCATTACTAACATTGAAATAATAGACGGAATCAGTGACCATAAGGCTATTCTTGTGGAGTTAAAAACTAAGTTCGTCAAAATAAACAAAGAAAAGCGTAAAATATACCTATACAACAAGGCAAATTTTAACGGACTAAGAGAATATTTAAAGATAAAATTACCGGAATACAAGACAAAAACACTGACAACAAATACAGAGAACACTTGGAATTATTTCTTAAATATTTTACGCGAAGGAATAAAGACGTACATCCCGTCCAAACTCAAATGCGACAGTAAGGAACCTAGATGGTACAACGGGGAAGTCAGATCGGCATTAAGAAGGCAAAGAAAGCTACAGTCAAATTTCAAAAAGAGTTTAAAAAGTGACGATATAAGTTTTGTGAATACAACCAAACAGCTACTAAAAGAATGTCGTAGTAAGACGAAAAGTATTATGCGCACAGCACTACACTCTTTTAAATCTAAAATGCTAAGCGAATATCTTGAGGAAAATCCAAAGTCATTCTGGTCCTATGTTAGGGAAATACAGGGTAAACGTCCCACTGTTCACTCTTTGAAGACGGAAAATGGAGAAATCATTACAGATAGTGTGAAAAAGGCAAATATTTTAAACCATTTTTTCCAGAGCGTCTACAACAAAAACACAAACGCACCAAACGATCCTCCACACCCACCGGGGGAACACATGAGCGATCTAACACTGACCAAGCAGGGAATAGTACATCTGCTCCGTAGTATCAAAGCACACAAGGCACCTGGTCCGGAAGAAATACCTGCTAGAATATTAAAGGAATTAGCTGACGACATTGCCCCATTTTTACATATTGTTTTTCTAAAATCGATAGAAGAAGGCTCAGTGCCTCGCGACTGGAAGCTAGCCCATATAACTCCCATCTATAAAGGCGGCGATAGGGATAAACCAACCAATTACCGACCCATTTCTTTAACATCGATCTCTTGTAAAATATTGGAACACGTTATTGTCACTAACATTATGAAATTTCTTGATAGTAGGAAAATACTAATCCACAACCAGCACGGATTTAGGAAAAGCAGATCTTGCGAAACACAACTTGGTCTCTTCATTCACGATATACTTAGATCGGGAGAAAACAACACACAAGTCGATGCAGTATTCCTGGATTTCAAAAAAGCCTACGACAAAGTCCCACACAATAAATTGTTACACAAACTTAAATACTATGGGATCAATGAGAAAATAATTAATTGGATTAGGGACTTCTTGTCAAACCGCAAACAAATAGTAGTCATAGATGGGTTGTGCTCAACGGAGAGAGATGTTACTTCGGGCGTCCCCCAGGGAAGTGTAATAGGGCCTCTTCTGTTCTTAATATACATAAATGACTTAAGCACACACGTTAGTAGCAATCTAAGGTTATTTGCTGACGACACGGTGATATACAGGGAAATAAGGAGCCAACTAGATCGCGAGCTACTCTCTAGAGACTTAGACAATATCTCGGGATGGTGCAATAAATGGGGATTAACACTTAATATAGATAAATGTGCAGTTTTGAAATTTTGGAATAAAGGAAGCGAGGAACAGGATATAAACTACAAAATAGAGGGTTCAGTATTGACTACGGCAAATCAAGTTAAATATTTGGGGGTTGTTCTAACACCACGCCTTTCATGGGGAGCACATATCAGGACAATATGCGGATCAGCTTTAAAGAAACTTGGCTTCATAAAACGGGTGGTGGGGAAATGTAATGAAAAAGTTAAAGAGAGGTGTTATTTTTAAAGGTGGAGGTTATTTTAGAGGTGTTATTTATTGCTGTCCCAATCTATACCCAGGTATAGATTGGGACAGCAATATCGTTAAATCTGGGACCCGCGATCGCGAATCTTGCAATTCCATGATAAAATTGGTTCAAAGAAACTCCCTTCATCAAGCAGTACGCATGCCCACCCGTGGAAAAAACATATTGGATCTATTTCTTACAAACACGCCGGAACGTATTATTAGTGTATCAACTGATGAGGGCTTGAGTGACCATAAAGCAATTAATGTCCATTTGGACATAGCAATAAAAAAGATTGTTAAACCAAAAATAAAAATTTATAATTACCATAAAGCAGACTTTGAATCTTTTGCCAATCAATTAAACTCTTCACTACCCGAGTTCAAAACCCGCTTAAGTCATGTCAACGTGGAAGAAACTTGGACAGAATTTGTCAATATCATGCAAAAAGGAATCGTAGATTTCATACCTATAAAATACGTTAAAGCAAATCGCGACCCCAGGTGGTACAATAAAGACGTTAGAAAAGCCCTTCGAAAGCAGAGAATGCTACACTCTAGGGTAAAGAGGGCAGGCGTGAACACATCATCTCCTGAGAATACACAATTATGGGACACATATAGATCCTCTAAAATTGAAACCAAAAAACAATTACGTAGCGCCTTACTGGAATTTAAACGCAAAGTACTTTGCGAGCACTTGGACACTGACCCCAAAGCTTTCTGGTCATATGTTAGGGAAGTAAATGGGAGTAAACAAACCGTGGCTTGCTTAAGGGATTGTAGCAATGTAATTCATACAGACAGTGAGGGTAAAGCTAACATCTTAAATTCATTCTTCCAAAGCGTTTTCTCGAATGATGTTGCCACCGCATATCTCCAAGAAACAATACATACTCCACCCATGGAAAAAATAACAGTGGACCAACAAGGAATTCTAAAATTACTTAATGAGATTAAACCCAACAAATCCCCGGGTCCCGAAAATATACCAGCTAGGGTGATAAAACATTTAGCTCCAAACATTGCCCCGTACCTTGAATTTATATTTAACAAATCCCTCACAGAGTGCAAAGTACCTAAGATTTGGAAAACCGCGCAAATAACGCCTATTTTTAAAAGTGGTGACAGGGAGGATCCCAGTAATTACAGACCTATATCTCTCACTTCTATCTGTTGTAAAATCTTAGAGCACATAATTGTCAGTTCAATAATGAGACACCTTGACAATATTAACTTTTTAAGTGACAATCAACACGGATTCAGGAAACGAATTTTAGGCATAAACCAGAGACTATCGAGATTCTGCTCGGACATAGGAGCCTCCTTCGTCGACCTCAGACCAACCCTCCGATCTTGCAGGACTCCCCTTAACCGATCTGGGGTCCATTACACGGCGGAAGCGGCGAGTAAGGTAGCGGATAGGATACTCGACCACTGTAGGCCTTTTTTAGGATAGAGAGCAGGTCACTTAGTGGGTCAATAACATCTGGGGATAGCGCGTATAATATTATTAATAAAAATATAAAAGTCATTGACAACACTGGCAATGATTTAGAAAGACATGTGACACGCACTTCCCCACAAAGGCGTCCTAAATTACAGTCAGACACTAATAAGGACGTTATTCAACATCAAAATAATTTAACTATACTTGTTATAAATTGCAGAAGCCTCAAGAACAAATCAGCGGATCTAGAACACATAATCCAAACTCATTCCGCTTATATAGTATTAGGCACAGAGAGTTGGCTGTGCAATGATATTAATGACCAAGAAATTTTCCCAATAGATTTCAAAGTTTACCGACACGATAGAGATACAAGACCCGGAGGAGGGGTTTTCGTGGCAGTTAAAAGTCATTTTGAAAGCAGGCAAGTTTCATTTGAAAATAATAACATAGAAAGTGTTTGGTGCACCTTACTACGGACCAATCAACCCAACATAAATTTATGCTCTTTCTACAGACCTCCAGACTCAGATTTGAAAACACTTCACACCCTCAACGATCAAATTCACAAGTTTACACGTAAATATAATAACAGCATAAACATAATTGGTGGCGACTTTAACCTCCCTGGTATAGATTGGGACAGCAATATCGTTAAATCTGGGACCCGCGATCGCGAATCTTGCAATTCCATGATAAAATTGGTTCAAAGAAACTCCCTCCATCAAGCAGTACGCATGCCCACCCGTGGAAAAAACATATTGGATCTATTTCTTACAAACACGCCGGAACGTATTATTAGTGTATCAACTGATGAGGGCTTGAGTGACCATAAAGCAATTAATGTCCATTTGGACATAGCAATAAAAAAGATTGTTAAACCAAAAAGAAAAATTTATAATTACCATAAAGCAGACTTTGAATCTTTTGCCAATCAATTAAACTCTTCACTACCCGAGTTCAAAACCCGCTTAAGTCATGCCAACGTGGAAGAAACTTGGACAGAATTTGTCAATATCATGCAAAAAGGAATCGTAGATTTCATACCTATAAAATACGTTAAAGCAAATCGCGACCCCAGGTGGTACAATAAAGACGTTAGAAAAGCCCTTCGAAAGCAGAGAATGCTACACTCTAGGGTAAAGAGGGCAGGCGTGAACACATCATCTCCTGAGAATACACAATTATGGGACACATATAGATCCTCTAAAATTGAAACCAAAAAACAATTACGTAGCGCCTTACTGGAATTTAAACGCAAAGTACTTTGCGAGCACTTGGACACTGACCCCAAAGCTTTCTGGTCATATGTTAGGGAAGTAAATGGGAGTAAACAAACCGTGGCTTGCTTAAGGGATTGTAGCAATGTAATTCATACAGACAGCGAGGTTAAAGCTAACATCTTAAATTCATTCTTCCAAAGCGTTTTCTCGAATGATGTTGCCACCGCATATCTCCAAGAAACAATACATACTCCACCCATGGAAAAAATAACAGTGGACCAACAAGGAATTCTAAAATTACTTAATGAGATTAAACCCAACAAATCCCCGGGTCCCGAAAATATACCAGCTAGGGTGATAAAACATTTAGCTCCAAACATTGCCCCGTACCTTGAATTTATATTTAACAAATCCCTCACAGAGTGCAAAGTACCTAAGATTTGGAAAACCGCGCAAATAACGCCTATTTTTAAAAGTGGTGACAGGGAGGATCCCAGTAATTACAGACCTATATCTCTCACTTCTATCTGTTGTAAAATATTAGAGCACATAATTGTCAGTTCAATAATGAGACACCTTGACAACATTAACTTTTTAAGTGACAATCAACACGGATTCAGGAAAACCCGCTCCTGCGAAACCCAATTAGGATTATTTACACATGATTTACTTGTATCTGGTGAGAGAGGTAGGCAAGTGGATGCCATCTTCTTAGATTTTCAAAAGGCATTTGATAAGGTCCCACATGGTAAACTCATTCATAAATTAAAGGTCGCGGGTATAAACAAGGGCGCTATAAGTTGGGTTAAAGATTTTCTTTCAGAGCGGGAACAGAGGGTAGTCCTTGATGGCGCTAGTTCCGACAGCGTTCGAGTCACGTCGGGGGTACCTCAGGGAAGTGTGATCGGGCCGTTACTTTTCTTGATTTTTGTTAACGATTTGAACCGCGAAGTGAAAAGTAACATTAGGATGTTTGCGGATGACACGGTGATCTATCGGGAGATATCTGGGGATGAGGATCGTTTTATTCTAGCGCAGGATTTAGATTGCATTACTAAATGGTGTTCTAACTGGGGATTGACTCTAAATTATAATAAATGTTCAGTGGTAAATTTCTTTAAAAGATCAACGGGATTTGCTTACAAATTAGCTGGAGGTGACCTAGCAGTAGTTGATACGGTAAAATACCTAGGTGTCACATTCACTAAAGACTTAACTTGGGGGACTCACATACGTAAAGTCTGCGGTCAAGCAAATAAAAAATTGGGATTCATTAGACGCATTGTCGGCAAAAGTGACTCAAAGGTCAAGGAACGTTGTTACCACGCTCTTGTAAGGCCTCATTTAGAATACGCATGCAGCGTGTGGGACCCGAGTGAAAAAGGTCTCATTCGGGAAATTGAGAAGGTTCAACGCCGGGCAGCCCGTTTTGTAAAAAATTCCTACGATAAAACGCAAAGCGTTACCGAAATGCTCATGGATTTGGGGTGGGAATCATTAGAAGAGAGACGATTCAATGCAAGACTGAAATTATTAAATAAATTCAGATCCGCATGTTTCAGCACCGAGGTCTCGCAGATTATTCGTACTCCTACATACATTGGTCGCTCGGATCATGCATATAAAATTCGGGAAATAGATGCCAGGACTAGCCGACTCAAGGACTCCTTCTTCCCACGGACAATACGGGATAGCAACTGTAGGATTATAGATAGTAAAAATTCCACTTGCCACCCTCAGTGTCTAAAAAATAATTAGTTCTACTTAAATGCATGCTCCTCCACTAACCTTATGTGTTTTGTTATAATAACCCATTCTTTCCGCATGATATCATTCGTGTTCTGTTCATCTGTTTTTAAGTTTCCCTTTCAGTCCCTCTTCCCTCCCGGCGGGGGGAAATTCCTGCTACCTGCAACGTTGGGTCGAATTCCCTTCCTTTTACTGTCTCTTTGGGGGGTTGAGTGTTTTGTGGTGCATTTTCATGTGGTAGTGATGTTTCACATTCTTGCTTGTTGTGTCCTGGCTTGCGTGTTTTAGGATGGCTTTCGTGCTGTATCCTGGGGTGCAGTTTTTTGTTGTTTTGCGGTGTATGTGTTTGCATGAGTATTGGATGGAGGGAGTTTTGCATGAGTGTGTGCGCTGCTGGGGTGTAATTTTCCGTGTTGTTTTTTGCATGTGGTATTTTTCGTTTTTACGGTTGGTGACCTAACACCCCCCGCCACACGCCCTTGCGGCGGCTTGCGGGGTATTATGTAGATGTAGATGTAGAAAACCCGCTCCTGCGAAACCCAATTAGGATTATTTACACATGATTTACTTGTATCTGGTGAGAGAGGTAGGCAAGTGGATGCCATCTTCTTAGATTTTCAAAAGGCATTTGATAAAGTCCCACATGGTAAACTCATTCATAAATTAAAGGTCGCGGGTATAAACAAGGGCGCCATAAGTTGGGTTAAAGATTTTCTTTCAGAGCGGGAACAGAGGGTAGTCCTTGATGGCGCTAGTTCCGACAGCGTTCGAGTCACGTCGGGGGTACCTCAGGGAAGTGTGATCGGGCCATTGCTTTTCTTGATTTTTGTTAACGATTTGAACCGCGAAGTGAAAAGTAAAATTAGGATGTTCGCGGATGACACGGTGATCTATCGGGAGATATCTGGGGATGAGGATCGTTTTATTCTAGCGCAGGATTTAGATTGCATTACTAAATGGTGTTCTAACTGGGGATTGACTCTAAATTATAATAAATGTTCAGTGGTAAATTTCTTTAAAAGATCAACGGGATTTGCTTACAAATTAGCTGGAGGTGACCTGGCAGTAGTTGATACGGTAAAATACATCTACATCTACATCTACATAATACCCCGCAAGCCGCCGCAAGGGCGTGTGGCGGGGGGTGTTAGGTCACCAACCGTAAAAACGAAAAATACCACATGCAAAAAACAACACGGAAAATTACACCCCAGCAGCGCACACACTCATGCAAAACTCCCTCCATCCAATACTCATGCAAACACATACACCGCCAAACAACAAAAAACTGCACCCCAGGATACAGCACGAAAGCCATCCTAAAACACGCAAGCCAGGACACAACAAGCAAGAATGTGAAACATCACTACCACATGAAAATGCACCACAAAACACTCAACCCCCCAAAGAGACAGTAAAAGGAAGGGAATTCGACCCAACGTTGCAGGTAGCAGGAATTTCCCCCCACGGAGAGGGACGAGGGATTGAAAGGGAAACTTAAAAACAGATGAACAGAACACGAATGAGGTCATTCGGAAAGAATGGGTTATTATAACAAAACACATAAGGTTAGTGGAGGAGCATGCATTTAAGTAGAACTAATTATTTTTTAGACACTGAAGGGTGGCAAGTGGAATTTTTACTATCTATAATCCTACAGTTGCTATCCCGTATTGTCCGTGGGAAGAAGGAGTCCTTGAGTCGGCTAGTCCTGGCATCTATTTCCCGAATTTTATATGCATGATCCAAGCGACCAATGTATGTAGGAGTACGAATAATCTGCGAGACCTCGGTGCTGAAACATGCGGATCTGAATTTATTTAATAATTTCAGTCTTGCATTGAATCGTCTCTCTTCTAATGATTCCCACCCCAAATCCATGAGCATTTCGGTAACGCTTTGCGTTTTATCGTAGGAATTTTTTACAAAACGGGCTGCCCGGCGTTGAACCTTCTCAATTTCCCGAATGAGACCTTTTTCACTCGGGTCCCACACGCTGCATGCGTATTCTAAATGAGGCCTTACAAGAGCGTGGTAACAACGTTCCTTGACCTTTGAGTCACTTTTGCCGACAATGCGTCTAATGAATCCCAATTTTTTATTTGCTTGACCGCAGACTTTACGTATGTGAGTCCCCCAAGTTAAGTCTTTAGTGAATGTGACACCTAGGTATTTTACCGTATCAACTACTGCTAGGTCACCTCCAGCTAATTTGTAAGCAAATCCCGTTGATCTTTTAAAGAAATTTACCACTGAACATTTATTATAATTTAGAGTCAATCCCCAGTTAGAACACCATTTAGTAATGCAATCTAAATCCTGCGCTAGAATAAAACGATCCTCATCCCCAGATATCTCCCGATAGATCACCGTGTCATCCGCGAACATCCTAATTTTACTTTTCACTTCGCGGTTCAAATCGTTAACAAAAATCAAGAAAAGTAACGGCCCGATCACACTTCCCTGAGGTACCCCCGACGTGACTCGAACGCTGTCGGAACTAGCGCCATCAAGGACTACCCTCTGTTCCCGCTCTGAAAGAAAATCTTTAACCCAACTTATGGCGCCCTTGTTTATACCCGCGACCTTTAATTTATGAATGAGTTTACCATGTGGGACTTTATCAAATGCCTTTTGAAAATCTAAGAAGATGGCATCCACTTGCCTACCTCTCTCACCAGATACAAGTAAATCATGTGTAAATAATCCTAATTGGGTTTCGCAGGAGCGGGTTTTCCTGAATCCGTGTTGATTGTCACTTAAAAAGTTAATATTGTCAAGGTGTCTCATTATTGAACTGACAATTATGTGCTCTAAGATTTTACAACAGATAGAAGTGAGAGATATAGGTCTGTAATTACTGGGATCCTCCCTGTCACCACTTTTAAAAATAGGCGTTATTTGCGCGGTTTTCCAAATCTTAGGTACTTTGCACTCTGTGAGGGATTTGTTAAATATAAATTCAAGGTACGGGGCAATGTTTGGAGCTAAATGTTTTATCACCCTAGCTGGTATATTTTCGGAACCCGGGGATTTGTTGGGTTTAATCTCATTAAGTAATTTTAGAATTCCTTGTTGGTACACTGTTATTTTTTCCATGGGTGGAGTATGTATTGTTTCTTGGAGATATGCGGTGGCAACATCATTCGAGAAAACGCTTTGGAAGAATGAATTTAAGATGTTAGCTTTATCCTCGCTGTCTGTATGAATTACATTGCTACAATCCCTTAAGCAAGCCACGGTTTGTTTACTCCCATTTACTTCCCTAACATATGACCAGAAAGCTTTGGGGTCAGTGTCCAAGTGCTCGCAAAGTACTTTGCGTTTAAATTCCAGTAAGGCGCTACGTAATTGTTTTTTGGTTTCAATTTTAGAGGATCTATATGTGTCCCATAATTGTGTATTCTCAGGAGATGATGTGTTCACGCCTGCCCTCTTTACCCTAGAGTGTAGCATTCTCTGCTTTCGAAGGGCTTTTTTAACGTCTTTATTGTACCACCTGGGGTCGCGATTTGCTTTAACGTATTTTATAGGTATGAAATCTACGATTCCTTTTTGCATGATATTGACAAATTCTGTCCAAGTTTCTTCCACGTTGACATGACTTAAGCGGGTTTTGAACTCGGGTAGTGAAGAGTTTAATTGATTGGCAAAAGATTCAAAGTCTGCTTTATGGTAATTATAAATTTTTCTTTTTGGTTTAACAATCTTTTTTATTGCTATGTCCAAATGGACATTAATTGCTTTATGGTCACTCAAGCCCTCATCAGTTGATACACTAATAATACGTTCCGGCGTGTTTGTAAGAAATAGATCCAATATGTTCTTTCCACGGGTGGGCATGCGTACTGCTTGATGGAGGGAGTTTCTTTGAACCAATTTTATCATGGAATTGCAAGATTCGCGATCGCGGGTCCCAGATTTAACGATATTGCTGTCCCAATCTATACCTGGGAGGTTAAAGTCGCCACCAATTATGTTTATGCTGTTATTATATTTACGTGTAAACTTGTGAATTTGATCGTTGAGGGTGTGAAGTGTTTTCAAATCTGAGTCTGGAGGTCTGTAGAAAGAGCATAAATTTATGTTGGGTTGATTGGTCCGTAGTAAGGTGCACCAAACACTTTCTATGTTATTATTTTCAAATGAAACTTGCCTGCTTTCAAAATGACTTTTAACTGCCACGAAAACCCCTCCTCCGGGTCTTGTATCTCTATCGTGTCGGTAAACTTTGAAATCTATTGGGAAAATTTCTTGGTCATTAATATCATTGCACAGCCAACTCTCTGTGCCTAATACTATATCAGCGGAATGAGTTTGGATTATGTGTTCTAGATCTGCTGATTTGTTCTTGAGGCTTCTGCAATTTATAACAAGTATAGTTAAATTATTTTGATGTTGAATAACGTCCTTATTTGTGCCTGACTGTAATTTAGGACGCCTTTGTGGGGAAGTGCGTGTCACATGTCTTTCTAAATCAATGCCAGTGTTGTCAATGACTTTTATATTTTTATTAATAATATTATACGCGCTATCCCCAGATGTTATTGACCCACTAAGTGACCTGCCCTCTATCCTAAAAAAGGCCTACAGTGGTCGAGTATCCTATCCGCTACCTTACTCGCCGCTTCCGCCGTGTAATGGACCCCAGATCGGTTAAGGGGAGTCCTGCAAGATCGGAGGGTTGGTCTGAGGTCGACGAAGGAGGCTCCTATGTCCGAGCAGAATCTCGATAGTCTCTGGTTTATGCCTTCCACTCGGCTCCAAACCAGAGACCCGCGATCCTCCCTCGGAACGATGCTGCAGACCGTTAGTCCCAGCCGAACCCCCTCGACGCCCTGGACGCGCTTCACCTCGGAGCTCAGTTCCCTAAGGGAACGGAGGACCTCCTCGGATCCACGGTCCGTGACGTCGTTGGTGCCCACATGGGCCACGACCTGCAGCCTAGAGCACTTCGTTCCTTTGACCGCCGCCTCGATCGCCTTCGTCACCTGAGGGACTCCTCCGCCTGGTATACACCAGGCGGTCACCCGTTGATCGGCGCCTACGCGGCGCGCCCTTTCCCTCAATGGGACCATTACACGACGGACATTCGAGCTACCTATTACTACAATTCCCTCCCTTCCCGTTCCCTGACGTCTTACCCTAGGCAGTGCCCTCGGAGTAGGGGTAGGGGCTGCAGGTACGGTGGTGCTGTCATCCGACAACACCTGGTACCTGTTGGAGACGGGGATGGTATCTGCCTCCGCAGAGTCCAATCCACGCCGCAGCGTTACCTTCCCCTTGCCCCGAGAGACAACCCTCCAATCGTCTGACCTACGGACGTGAGACACTCCCTCGTTGGGAGATGGGACACGGGGTAGGTCTCTAATCGCCCAGCCACGTGTAGCATTCGGACGAATCCGTGCACCCATATGGGCGTGGCGGGTTTTCGTATTCCCACCCCGAGCACCATCTCTCCCGAGGGGAGCCCTCCGGCCGGCGATCTCCGATCGAAGCTCCCGCACCATTCTCTCCAGCATGACGATACGGGCCCTTAAAGCCGCGCATTCGCCAGTGCCTTCGAGCATGGCAACAGGGGACCTAGATGAAGCCATCCTAATTAAACTACTGAGTTCCCAACAAAAGCTAACCTGTATACACTATGCTAAAATTTCTAAGAGGGGTTAGTTAAATTTAGCTCAATCAATAAGTTACGCTTTGTAAGTAAGTAAAGAAAGGAAAGAAAAAAGATGGTAAAGAAAATAAAACACTCACCGATAACCAATTAGATTCGACGGACAAAAACCACCGCAAGCCACTAAGAGTACCCACTAGGAATACCACCAAACTATTAAAAACTAATAACAAACAGCACAAAAACTAAATAAACTAACTATTTCACAAAATTAAAGCTAACACTAAACTACACTTCACTAGGGAAGAACAAACACAGAAGTAACAGCAGGCACGCAGGTAGTCTCAGGTAGGGTCGAACCGGTTCTAGGGAGCGAGCTCGAGCACGTCTGTTCTCGGCAGAAGTCAGGCAGAGAATGAAAAATACCTAGGTGTCACATTCTCAAAAGACTTAACTTGGGGGACTCACATACGTAAAGTCTGCGGTCAAGCATATAAAAGATTGGGATTCATTAGACGCATTGTCGGCAAAAGTGACTCGAAGGTCAAGGAACGTTGTTACCACGCTCTTGTAAGGCCTCATTTAGAATACGCATGCAGCGTGTGGGATCCGAGTGAAAAAGGCCTCATTCGGGAAGTTGAGAAGGTTCAACGCCGGGCAGCCCGTTTTGTAAAAAATTCCTACGATAAAACGCAAAGCGTCACCGAAATGCTCATGGATTTGGGGTGGGAATCATTGGCTGAAAGACGATTCAATGCAAGATTGAAATTATTAAATAAATTTAGATCCGCATGTTTCAGCACCGAGGTCTCGCAAATTATTCGTACTCCTACATACATTGGTCGCTTGGATCATGCATATAAAATTCGGGAAATAGATGCCAGAACTAGCCGACTCAAGGACTCCTTCTTCCCACGGACAATACGGGATAGCAACTGCAGGGTTATAGATAGCAAAAATTCCACTTGCCACCCTCAGCGTCTAAAAAATAATTAGTTGTATGCATGTTAAATGCATGCTCTTCCACTAACCTTGTGTGTTTTGTTATAATAACCCATTCTTTCCGAATGACCTCATTCGTGTTCTGTTCATCTGTTTTTAAGTTTCCCTTTCAACCCCTCGTCCCTCTCCGCGGCGGGAAATTCCTGCTACCTGCAACGTTGGGTCGCATTCCCTGCCTTTTAAAGACTCTTTGGGGGCAGAGTGTTTCGTGGTGCATTTTCATGTGGTGTTTCAATTTCTTGCTTGTTGTGTCCTGGCTTCCGTGTTGTAGGATGGCTTTCGTGCCGCATCATGGGGTGCAGTTTTTTAGTTGTTTTGCGGTATATGTGTTTGCATGAGTATTGGATGAAGGGATTTTTGCATGAGCGTGTGCGCTGCTGTGGGTGTAATTTTCCGTGTTGTTTTTTTGCATGTGGTATTTTTCTTTTTTACGGTTGGTGACCTAACACCCCCCGCCACACGCCCTTGCGGCGGCTTGCGGGGTATTATGTAGATGTAGATGTAGATGTAGATTTTGCTCTAGTTAGACCTCATTTGGAATATGCCGCAAGTATTTGGGATCCATGGGAGAAAATTTGGCAAAAAGAATTAGATAAAGTCCAGAGAAAATCCGCTAGATTTGTTAAAAATTGTTATGATAAAAACACAAGTGTGACAGGTCTCTTAGGGGATTTAGGCTGGGAACCACTTGAAGTGCGGAGAGAACAAGCGAGGCTTAGACTTTTAGAAAGATTCAGAACAAACGAGTTTAAATATGACACTGAAGGAATTATAATGGCCCCACACTACTTAGATAGATCAGACCACAAAGATAAACTAAGGGAGATAGATTCCAAGACAGATAGGTACAAATACTCATTCTTTCCCCGAACAATCAGTAATCATAATTGCAAGAAACCGAAGTCACTTTAGAAATATTAAAAACGTTGAATTTACAAGTCGGAACAAAATGAAACACTATAGAGATGTTAGGTATACTTTCAGGTGCATGTGTATGTTAGTTGGTAGTTTGAGTGTTTGCATGTGTGTGGGGTGTAAGTGTTCATGCATGAATGTATGCCATGTTTTTTTTTTTTATATATGATTTTGTCGTTATTGCATGCGATTTTTTTTTTTATTATTTTTCTTTTCTAAATTATGGGTGGTGTCCTAGCACCCCCCGCCACACGCCCTTGCGGCGGCTTGCGGGGTATTGAGTAGATGTAGATGTAGATGTTAGTTGATAGTATATGTTTGTGCATGCGTGTAAGTTGAAAGGGTTTTTGCATGAATGTATACGTCACTGTGGGTATAGTTTTGCATGGATGTGTTGATTTTGCTTGTGGTTTGGTTCTCTTTTACGGGTGGTTAACTAACACCCCCCGCCACACTCCTTTAGATAATGTGAATGAGTATTAATCCATCATAATCTGGAATTATGAAGGATTGAGGTTTGCTTTAAGATAATGAAGAGCTGAATTGCATCGATAATCTGACGTGTAAACAAAACACATTTGCAGGGGGTAAAGAGTCAAAAAAAATTAAATGCAGTAGCGCAATTCTGAATCATGAATCGTACTTCAAAATCACCGAACGCAATGAGAAACTTTTATCATATTTCTGTTTTGGAATCATACCATCTTCAACAATAGTACTGTAATTCCTTACCTTCCAATGTTAATATCAATTAAAAAACCAGCAATGATCCATCCCCAATATATTACCCACCCTCGTCCACACGTCCCCCTGCTTATTGTAAAATAGGAGAAGTACGTTGATGAGGATGAATGATGTTTAGCTTAAGTCTAGGCACTTACTTGCTTGCTTTATCGGTCTCTTTTGTAGAGTGAAGAAAAAGATTGAGGCTACATGAGGCCTTGTTCAGAAAGACATGTGTGTCACATAAAATTTGGATGCGGACACCGGTTAACCTCATCGATACTTTCTGTGCAGAGAAATTTTTGTATTCAGTTTGGGATATCGTGTGCGTCGTAAAATGACTGTCGATATCACATGAAAGGTGCAATAAACATGACAGAATTTATGATGGCTATACTATGAAAAAAACCAGAGACGTAATAAAAATAGAGTAAGATTTATTATTCTTGAGTATAAAAACTTATGAGGTGATATTGAAGACCTTGTTTATCTGGTTTTCAAGCGTTAGTCGGAAAAGTACTCATAGTTACTATTCGAAGGCATTTTTATACATGTTTGAATACTGATGAATTTGAAGTGTGTCTTCGTGAAAGTTCGATGCGACCAGGAAGGTGTCACTTCCAATTGCATTCATTTTATTTATCAAGTTACGAAATCCACACGAGACGATGCTCGACGGATTCAGTATTTATTGGCTGGAGGTTTCCGCCTTGGGAGGAATAATACTGTTAAATGTTTTCCTGCAATTGCTGCATGATCATATATGGTCATTAATTTCACTCGAGCCCTAAATATTTAAAATAAGTATTATAGATGTTAAGTGTACAGTAGATTGAAAAGGTCGTTCTTCCCATTCCCAACGTACATTAAGGAATCAGGATAACTGTATCTGACTGCGCTGGGGAGAAAATGTGTTTTTATTTTTTCATTCTAAATGGAGTAGTATGTTTTAATTATCTCAGATAACGTTAGGTTTTGTTTCTCATGATAATAACAACTTCACCATGGAACTATCGTATGTATAGAGAAGTATATCTCATTTAAAAACAATAATGCATGTGCCTGTAGTTATCATAATCTACATCATTTGAATTATTTTTATAAACATGACAAAAAAGTAAAAAAACTTAATTTTTGATTTTTCATGCCTGGTGTTCACCTGCTGCTAGCATTTACAACTAGTTTACCATGCAGAAAATTTGCTTTTTCTGGCAGACGGTATAATACACCCTTTCGGTAATCAGGTTAGTTTTTTACGAAAAAATCATGGCATTTGAGATGCGGATAGTTATGGTCGAAGGCCTTAAAGAAGATGTACTTGAGAAGGATTTAGTCGAATATTTCTTATCTCCCTTTTTAATATACTATTAGGATTTACGGTTCTATATGAAATAACAGAAAGGTTTCTTTTTTCTGGAAATACGAACCTACGTGCTTTTGCGTGCTACCACGTATTTTTGAAGTTACCCAGTCTGGGGAAAATGGGAGCACATAGGTAAAATCACCAACACCATTACGGGTTATCAGCTCGAGGATTGGTTTGTAACATCTCTCTATGCTTTTAGCCGGTTCCCCGTTGAATTCTTCATTACCTCATAACTCATTGCATGAGCATTTTCCATTTCGTACTTTTCGTAGCTCATCCTAGGTCTTCTTCGGTAATTCTTTCTCTTCGCGTTTGAAATTACGATTTAATATGCATACACAAATACTCGTATTTAATATGCATGTACAAATCATCCATGCCACACGCTGACACTAAAGGGAATAATCATTTCAACCCCGTGTTATTGCACTATTAAGCGAGACCAGAGAAGAAGTTAAGAGAAATTCAAAGGAAATGCGAGAGATGTCGTGACAGTAACTTTTACAGAGTCATCCGCTGGGCAAGGCGAATGAGTATTACACTTTGAAACTGTCTTAAGTAAGATTTACTGTTCCAAATGATCGATATGTGAAGTATAATTTTTTTCTCGCACAAATTATAACTATATTATGAAGAAAATTCACGTATAGCAATATCAACTGCTGGAAGATAATGTAAAGTCGAATTCAAATCACAAGAGAATGTGAATTTAACAGCTACTTTCCAGCCATTGGGTATTAATTGTACTTAATATCCAGTGTAAAAAAGTTAAAGGATCTCTTAAATGTAATCTCCAGATAAGGCCCTATTTCTGATATTTATTATTCGCGGGCTAGCATTTGATCAGGATCGGATAAGGTTTTAGTACTGGGGTGATTTTGCCTAATGGCTTATATCACGAAATAAAATGTCAGTTTCGGGCATCGGCTGGGTTAGTCGTAATCAAGTAGGGTCTCGAATATATTTGTGGAGCATGTTTTAAAAATTCTTTTTGGAAAATTAATTAATTAAATTTTCTATTTTTCTTCGTATTCGTTTGATATTTGCCTCCACTCGTATCGCTTTTCTCTAAATTTATTATTGACCCTGATCCTGCCCAGAGATTAGTAGTCCCAAGTGCTTTTATGTTTTCGTGTAAATGTTCAACCTATAAATTCTCTTAAAACGAGCTATTTCCTTCCAAATATCCTTTACTTTCGGTTTCAGATATTTTTTTAAATTCTGTAAAATAAACTTTTTCACGTTCAGTCATTTCTTTAATAAATGCGCATTTCCCATCTCATTTCTCGTTAACCGTCGTCTGCTTTTAGCATTCCTCTGAATATCTCCTCCATCAACTTTTTCTTCCCTACCCGAATTCCCTCCAAAAGTTTCTTTCTTCCCCCTCCTACTGTACAGAGCACTTCGTCTTCCTCCCCATCAAGTTTACTTTTAGGGCACTGTGCAGATATTGTGGGCATGCCACACTCTTTTTTGTCTTTCGAGTGCTTATTCTCGAAGGGAACGGCGATCGTGCCAAGAATGTAACATAACACGGCACACATTCACTGATGACACCGCATTGCCTTCGCCGTCTTCAATCTTGAGGCAGGAACATCGGCAGCTCTCGGTAGAGGACACAGACAGCTGGAGGGTGAAAAGATAGCGACCGGAGGTGGGGGAGGGATGGGGAGATGGAGATGGGTGTGTGTCCCCCTTATCTGGAGAATTCCCGCAAGCCATGTCATCCCCAATCTCCTACCCACTTCCCTTCCAGCGCTGCAAGGCGCAATATCGAACACGCGAGGGCCGCCCGTACACCGCACCGCCACTCATCCCTCTTCTCCCTTCCAGTCCCCCCCCGTACCTTTCCTCCCCTCTTTCCCTCAGTCACAGGGCACACGAAGGACGTCCTCCTCATGTCGGGCGAAGCGAAGGGGGTGTGACGTCATGGATTCCACAGATGCGAGAATCCAACCCTTCCGAATTTTCACCCCATCCCCCCCCCTCCCTCCAACCCTACGCGGTTCGTCAACGTTTGGAGGAGATGAGATGAAGGGTCGTAATATCTTAATTCAGGAATTGGAAAAGGTTCAGAGAAAATTCGACCGTTTTGTTAAAAAAAATTACTGCGAGAAGGGAGTAAACGTGACGGGTATGTTAGAGGAATTAGGTTGGGAGTCCCTTGATTCACGAAGAGACCAGGTAAGACCGTCTTTCAGATAGGTGCAAGACACCTCCGTTTTCATTTTTCAATGAGGAATAAATAAATAAATAGTAATATATATATATATGTATATGTATATATATATATATATATATATATCTATATATATATATGTATATACGAGGGTCATCCGGAAAGTAGTACCCGTTCGTGAAATAAAGACACAAAAGTAAATATTAACAAACATAAAAAATTTTATTTGAAAGAGGATACTTTAAACTACTTCTCAACATAATCTCCAAGCAAATTAAGGCATTTGTCATAACGTGTGACAAGTTTCTGTATTCCTGCTGCATAGTCCTTCGCCGCCAGCTCATTGAGATACGCGAGGGACCCATCTTGCACAAATTTTTGCATAATGCAGATGGTGTTTAACAATTTCATGAACAATTGTTCGAGAAACATTGGGAAAATGCTCACAGATGTCATCAATTGTGACGCGCCGATCGTTCCTCACGAATTCGTCAACTGAGCTCACCAGTTGGTCTGTAATGACAGACGGTCTCTCCGAACGCTCATCGTCGTGTGTGTTCCCCCTCCCCATGTTGAAGTTGCGACACCACCGCCGAACAGACGACTCGTCCATTACATTGTCTCCATACACCTCCTTTAATTGGCGATGAATATCACATGGGCGAACGTTTCTTGCATTGAGGAATTTAATCACTGCCCTCACTTCACAACTGGCGGCGTTCTCAATTTTTTTAAACATTGTAAACAATCACAGAAACAACACAGGCAATGCTAGCGTCACGCAACTTGGCTCAGAGAAGGCAGACAAGCCACTGAACACTGTATACATATATATAATATATATATATATATACATATATATATATATATATATATATATATATATATATATATATATATATATATATATATATATATAATTCATGGCCACGAGAAGAGTAGTGCGAATTCTATTGGAAAAATAGATTTATTGATGGTTTTTGTACAGATGTTTAAAATTCTTTAAATACTCTCCCCCTGCATCAATATGCTTGCGGAGACGTATCTGCCATGCTTGGAAATCATTATGGTGGCACATTCTGTTGCTAAAAAATTGGACAACATGTGACAATAAGAGAGATGGGCACCAGAAGTGATAAATTCAAGATTTCTCGTTCTCCTTTACCAAGGTGCATATTCATAACCAAAGCAGATGTAACCACATCCACTTTCTACTTTCAAAAAGAAAATGTTTTATGTTTACTCAAACACACCCATTATAGGATGATTGTTTATGGGCATACCTGAGTGAAAGTGTGCTCGTTTTATATATTTGCAAATATGTATTTAATCATAAGTGAATATTAACATAGAACTGGTGGGAGTCCCACTGTACTACCCTCAGTTCCAATCCTTTGCGGTCACGTGCGGATTATTGTGTAGATATGGATCACCGTCATAATAAAAAATTACCATTGTGGGTCACATTCATGTATTTATTGATAAAAAACAAATTAAAAACTTTTCATCTTCTAACTTTTGCATATAATCCGCCATTATATTGAAACATTTTTTGTTTTCATCTTTCTTGTACGAAAAAGGAGGGAATAAAATTCTACCGTTACTAGTTATGCGAAATACCTCCACCTTTCCAAAACGGGTCATGCAGAAACGGAAAGTAAAAAGGGTGAAGTTCTGTTAATTCATGCGCAAAAAGATCATTGTTAGATGGTAGATTATATTATAGCGAGACGTCTAAGGACTTTTTTGTCAAACAGCCCTATACGTGTAATAAATGTATTTGCGTCGAAAAAGGTCAAGAGAAAGGTTTATGAAACATCACCCACGGAAAATTCAACCTTCCTAAAAGAAAATTACGCGGGATACCAATTACCCCAGATACTCGCTACACAGCAAAATAGAGAGCTTGATATCGTCGACTACAGATGCAAATATTTGTTCTTCCCTTCATCTACATCTACATCTACTCAACACCCCGCAAGCCGCCGCAAGGGCGTGTGGCGGGGGGTGCTAGGACACCACCCATAATTTAGAAAAGAAAAATAATAAAAAAAAAAATCGCATGCAATAACGACAAAATCATATATATTAAAAAAAAAAAAAAAAAAAAAACTAGGCATACATTCATGCATGAACACTTACACCCCACACACATGCAAACACTCAAACTACCAACTAACATACACATGCACCTGAAAGTATACCTAACATCTCTATAGTGTTTAATTTTGTTCCGACTTGTAAATTCAAAGTTTTTAATATTTCTAAAGTGACTTCGGTTTCATGCTATTATGATTACTGATTGTTCGGGGAAAGAATGAGTATTTGTACCTATCTGTCTTGGAATCTATCTCCCTTAGTTTATCTTTGTGGTCTGATCTACCTAAGTAGTGTGGGGCCATTATAATTCCTTCAGTGTCATATTTAAACTCGTTTGTTCTGAACCTTTCTAAAAGTCTAAGCCTCGCTTGTTCTCTCCGCACTTCAAGTGGTTCCCAGCCTAAATCCCCTAAGAGACCTGTCACACTTGTGTTTTTATCATAACAATTTTTAACAAATCTAGCGGATTTTCTCTGGACTTTATCTAATTCTTTTTGCCAAATTTTCTCCCACGGATCCCAAATACTTGCGGCATATTCCAAATGAGGTCTAACTAGAGCAAAATAACACCTCTCTTTAACTTTTTCATTACATTTCCCCACCACCCGTTTTATGAAGCCAAGTTTCTTTAAAGCTGATCCGCATATTGTCCTGATATGTGCTCCCCATGAAAGGCGTGGTGTTAGAACAACCCCCAAATATTTAACTTGATTTGCCGTAGTCAATACTGAACCCTCTATTTTGTAGTTTATATCCTGTTCCTCGCTTCCTTTATTCCAAAATTTCAAAACTGCACATTTATCTATATTAAGTGTTAATCCCCATTTATTGCACCATCCCGAGATATTGTCTAAGTCTCTAGAGAGTAGCTCGCGATCTAGTTGGCTCCTTATTTCCCTGTATATCACCGTGTCGTCAGCAAATAACCTTAGATTGCTACTAACGTGTGTGCTTAAGTCATTTATGTATATTAAGAACAGAAGAGGCCCTATTACACTTCCCTGGGGGACGCCCGAAGTAACATCTCTCTCCGTTGAGCACAACCCATCTATGACTACTATTTGTTTGCGGTTTGACAAGAAGTCCCTAATCCAATTAATTATTTTCTCATTGATCCCATAGTATTTAAGTTTGTGTAACAGTTTATTGTGTGGGACTTTGTCGAAGGCTTTTTTGAAATCCAGGAATACTGCATCAACTTGGGTGTTGTTTTCTCCCGATCTAAGTATATCGTGAATGAAGAGACCAAGTTGTGTTTCGCAAGATCTGCTTTTCCTAAATCCGTGCTGGTTGTGGATTAGTATTTTCCTACTATCAAGAAATTTCATAATGTTAGTGACAATAACGTGTTCCAATATTTTACAAGAGATCGATGTTAAAGAAATGGGTCGGTAATTGGTTGGTTTATCCCTATCGCCGCCTTTATAGATGGGAGTTATATGGGCTAGCTTCCAGTCGCGAGGCACTGAGCCTTCTTCTATCGATTTTAGAAAAACAATATGTAAAAATGGGGCAATGTCGTCAGCTAATTCCTTTAATATTCTAGCAGGTATTTCTTCCGGACCAGGTGCCTTGTGTGCTTTGATACTACGGAGCAGATGTACTATTCCCTGCTTGGTCAGTGTAAGATCGCTCATGTGTTCCCCGGGTGGGTGTGGAGGATCGTTTGGTGCGTTTGTGTTTTTGTTGTAGACGCTCTGGAAAAAATGGTTTAAAATATTTGCCTTTTTCACGCTATCTGTAATGATTTCTCCATTTTCCGTCTTCAAAGAGTGAACAGTGGGACGTTTACCCTGTATTTCCCTAACATAGGACCAGAATGACTTTGGATTTTCCTCAAGATATTCGCTTAGCATTTTAGATTTAAAAGAGTGTAGTGCTGTGCGCATAATACTTTTCGTCTTACTACGACATTCTTTTAGTAGCTGTTTGGTTGTATTCACAAAACTTATATCGTCACTTTTTAAACTCTTTTTGAAATTTGACTGTAGCTTTCTTTGCCTTCTTAATGCCGATCTGACTTCCCCGTTGTACCATCTAGGTTCCTTACTGTCGCATTTGAGTTTGGACGGGATGTACGTCTTTATTCCTTCGCGTAAAATATTTAAGAAATAATTCCAAGTGTTCTCTGTATTTGTTGTCAGTGTTTTTGTCTTGTATTCCGGTAATTTTATCTTTAAATATTCTCTTAGTCCGTTAAAATTTGCCTTGTTGTATAGGTATATTTTACGCTTTTCTTTGTTTATTTTGACGAACTTAGTTTTTAACTCCACAAGAATAGCCTTATGGTCACTGATTCCGTCTATTATTTCAATGTTAGTAATGATTTCGGGCATAGAAGTCGCAAAGATGTCTAGTATGCTTTGGCCCCGTGTTGGTGATTTAACTATTTGTTCTAAGGAGTGTTTTGTGAATATATGAAGGAGTTCTTGGCATGAATCTCTGTTTTTGGCAGATTTTCCCACGCAGTAGTTTTCCCAGTCAATTGACGGTAGATTTGTGTCACCAGCGATTATAGTAATACTGTTGCTTTGTCTGCTGCTGATAGTGGATATTTGTTCGTCGAGCTTGTGTAGGACATCTGTGTTAGAATCTGGGGGTCTATAAAATGAACACACGTATAGGCTTCTGCCGTTGTAGTCCTTAATGTTGCACCAAACGCTTTCTATGTCATCTACGTCGCATTCATATCGTTGGCTACTAAGATGTGACTTTACTGCAATGAATACTCCCCCACCCAACCTATTTGGTCTGTCCCTTCTGTAAATTGTGAAGCCGTTTGGAAAAACCTCATTGTTTGCTATATCTCCCGTGAGCCAACTTTCTGTTCCAACTACTATGTCTGCGTTTGTACTGACAAAAATATGTTCAATATCCGATATTTTGTTTCTAATGCTACGGCAATTTAATGTTATAATTTTAATATGGCTAATAACTTCTTGTTTTTCGGTTTTATGTACGCTAACAAAACTGTTTTGAGACGATTCGTGGTGAACAGAGACAAAAGAATTACATTCACTTGCATTGCTATCTGTTATGTATGTAGAGGCACCAATTTTATTAAATTTACGTGGGTTATATGTTGTTTTAACGCAAGTGCTTGTTTGTTCAATATTTTTGGGGATTTGAGAGGCATTACCTGAACTGAATTGACAAAAAGCGCTGGATTCTACTTTATTTTTCCCAATATATGACCTACGCTCTTGCCTACCAGCTATGCTAAACCCTCGACACGTGTTCGTGTAACCTACGCGCTACCAACTGCGATGCCTCGGCAGTATAATGGACCCCGGAGCGATTAAGGGGTACCCGACACGATGAGAGGACGGGCCTCAGATCAACGAAGTCCGCTCCGATTCCCCGGCAAAATCCCAGCAATCTCTCATTTAAACCCTCAATGCGGCTCCAAACGAGCCTTCCGCGGTCTGAACGCGGCACAATACTACATATACTTAATTTAATTGGGACCTTCAACTCTGCCTCGACTCGTTTCACCTCCGAGTGCATCTCCTTAAAGGAGCGCAGGATCTCTTCAGATCCACGTTCCGAGGCGTCGTTTGTCCCGACATGAGCCACAATGCGTAGCTTGGAGCAGCCCGTATTACTGACGGCCGCCTTCACCGCCAGCGTCGCCTGGGGTACCCCGCCGCCCGGTATACACCAGGACGACAAGAATCCAACACCTCCCTCCTGTTGGACTCTGCGGCGCAGCGGGTTCATTATACGCCGGACATTTGAACTACCTAATATAACGGTTCCCTCCCTCCCCGACCGCTGATGCCTTACCCTAGGCAGTGCCCTCGGAGTAGGGATAGGGGCTGCAGGTACGGTGGTGCTGTCATCCGACAGCACCTGGTACCTGTTGGAGACGGGGATGGTATCTGCCTCCGCAGAGTCCAATCCTCGCCGCAGCGTTACCTTCCCCTTGCCCCGAGAGACGACCCTCCAATCGTCCGACCTACGGACGTGAGACACTCCCTCGTTGAGAGATGGGACACGGGGTAGGTCTCTAATCGCCCAGCCACGTGTTGCATTCGGACGAATCCGTGCACCCCTATGGGCGTGGCGGGTTTTCGAATTCCCACCCTGAGCACCATCTCTCCCGAGGGGAGCCCTCCGGCCGGCGATCTCCGATCGAAGCTCCCGCACCATTCTCTCCAGCATGACGATACGGGCCCTTAAAGCCGCGCATTCGCCAGTGCCTTCGAGCATAGCAACAGGGGACCTGGATGAAGCCATCCTAATTTAATTACCAAGTTCCCAACAAAAGCTAACCTGTATACACTATGCTAAAATTTCTAGAAGGGGTTAGCTAACTTTAGCTCAAACAATAAGTTACGATTTGGAATTGAATATGAAGCCTAAGTGGAAAAAACGATGCTTGAGTAAGGTCTGGTTTTCAGAGGACCAAAAGAAAGAAAAAGGAAAGCACTCACCGGTCACCAATCAGAGTCGAAGGACAAAAACCACCACAATCCACTAAATAAATTACTACTACCACACACAGGTTAACAAACCACACACAAAACGAAAACTATATAAACGAAGCAACGTATACGTTGACACTACACTGCACTTCACTAAAACCAAAAGCACCAAGAATCGAGGTGGCAGGCAGGTAGTCTCTGGTGGGTCAAACCGGTTACCAGGAGCGCTCAGTAGGCAGGTCCGCTCAGGTTGAGGGCTAGAGAGAGAATGAATCCCTTACATGATTCGCAAAAACAACAGAATCCGGCACAATCACCGAATAATGTTAAAATGACCACTAAAATTTAATCATTCAGTCAAACATACTTATTATTGCATGGTGCATATAGGGATGCGTGTGCACTGGTGTTTTTAAATTATGTATTTAAATGCATTCATAAACTATTATTACTGCTTGCATGGCTGGTACCCTTAAAACCCTCGCAACACGCGCTTGCGGGGTACTTTTTAGATTGACAAGGTTTGTATAAAAAGTATCGGTAACAATTTTTTTCCCAGACATGTGCGCGAAGTGCTTAATTCAGACCGTCGGTTAAGTGAGCGCATGGTCACAAGATAGTATTGGCATTAAAAATATGGCAGTGCACACTATTATCCCTGAAAATTTGGCGATGCAAAAAATCTACTCTAAACTCGTCCCAAAGCTCTTCACCGACGACTGAGCTGGGTCGAGTTCCTTCTTCGGCAAAGACATCGTGACGATTCCCCAACCCACTTAGAGTCCCGACTGGAGTCGACGCTCAAGGGATGTGCTTTGAAGAATTTAGAGACACCCCAGCAATATCAAAAAGTAATATATTTTCGGAAACTTTTCTCGATACTTTTTATACAAACCACGTAGATGTACTCGAATGCCTTCTTCACCCTCACCCTCGTGGCATCTTACAGGGTAAGGTGCTGGTGTGGTGGAAAATAATCACTTAAGCAGTGCTCGTGTAACATCAACGCATATCTTATGCGGTTACCTTTTGAAAATTTTTGGAGCTTTAATATTTATGGTCATCATCAAGGACGAGTGTCCACTAGCTGTTCCCCTCTCACTTGATTGTAAAGATGCACTTCGACGATGGAAATGAACTTAAATCAGCTGGATGTTTCATCATCAGCTTATTCATTCCTACGGCGGCATAACACCTTAAAGTTTGGTAGAAGAGCACGCAGCCCACACTCGTGTCAAGTTTTATGGGCTTAAATTATTTATCGGTTCTCCCAGGTGCCGTATATGAGACCGGTAACCTGTACTGAACTGTTTTTTCTCAATCCATGAGTAACTTTACGATGTGTCGTAATACATTCCATTCCACAGAAGCGATTCCCCTCAAACTTCAATGTAGAGGTCTTGCCCACCGCGCGATGAACTTACGTCAACCATTTTCGTTCTTAAATTGCGTCGCGGGCGCCCCCAATCTTTCGCGACGGCTCTTAGCGGAGGTGATAAAATTAATGGGAGCAATACACCCAATAGCCCTCCACATTCTTGCCAAGGAAAGGTTGTAAAAGTTTTCTCCCACGGATATTTGACCAGTTAACCGGTACGTAAATGTGCCTAATTAAGAATAACCTCGTCATTAAACCCTCGTCCTTACCCGATCCCCCCGCAACAATCGCTCACAGTTGGTTACGGTTCGTTCCCCGGTCGCCCCACTTGAATGATTCATTCCCACGAAGATGTCCGCCTCCCCAAAGCGTTGTAGCGACTCCCTCACTTAACGGTGTTATCCTCGGCTTATCGCAGGAGGGAAACGTATCCCCTTTTAGCATGCCCACACAATCGAGACCGTAAAATAAGTGCCGGTCCAATAAATTCTCGGGACCGGGAGGGTGTGCGCTTCGTTCTCCCGGTTGGACGGGACGATGATTCCGAGAGGAAGAAACCTTTTTGCGAGGGTAACGCCATTAAATGGGCCATTTTTTTTCCTTCGAGGACTGGATCTCGAATAAAAAACAAGAGTGAGAACTTTTTTTTCTCCCCCCCCCCTTCCACTCTCGAGATTGATCGTAGTGAAAATTTTATTACCTACTTGCCCATGCAATTCTTTCTGCTCTCCTACTCACGTGGCAATGGAAGCGCGAAGATTACGTACAAGGCTTAAACTTTTAGGGAAATACTAATTATTTTAATTTTAACACTAATAATTGTATGCCTTATTTGTGTGATACGGACATCCAAAGAATATGCGGTCTATGGTCAAAGAAATACGTTTTCACAAATGTATTGAAAGAGTGTAAGTTTTACTTCGCTTTACTTGGAAACAATTGAAATACTGGGCAAGCATTTGAAACCAATAGGAGAAGACGTTGATTAAGAAATTACAAGTAGTATAGAGACAATCCTCTGGGATTGTTAGGCACTTCTGCGAGGAAGAGCGCAATTTTTCCGGGTATGTTGGAAGAGCATATATTGGAGTCTCATCAGGTAGAGCAAGTGTGACTTTTTAGGAAGACTTAAACATCTAAAAAAAGGAAAATTTAGATACTAGTTTCAGAACCGAAGTCTTCCCCGCACGACATATATTTGTAAAAATATCAGACGTAAGCAGTCTTACTTTCTCAATGAGAAAACAAACTTTTAAATTTTAATCGAACGCAACCATGATCTTGATAGGATTGCAGATGTGCAAGTTCTAGTGCAAATATGGATCGTAAAATTAATTTAAGCGTAAGAGAATGTTTCGACATTATAGAAAATTATCCTCAAACCCCCTGCAATATGCCCTTAGGGTGTTTTATATCGTATACCTTTGTCAGAAAGATATCCAGCCATGTAATATTTTGAGAAAAATGGCCAACCTAGAGCAATGAGGCCTTTGTCCCCTTCGAAGTACTCCCATTTATTCTCTTTTATCTCATCAACGTAGAGAATTTTCTCCTGTGGTTGCAGGGGACATGCTTCAAGCCGCAAACGATGACCCAGGTTTTTTAAAAAAAGTTATACCTGGAGAGGAGTCATGGGTGTACTGCTATGACCCTTAAACGAAAGTCCAATCTTCCTAACATTTGGTTGACTAGATAATGGAGAATTTGCCGAGGCAGTTGATGACCATTCCGAAAAACGACTTAGCGGATTGTATTAAAAATTGGAAGAGACGCTGGGATAAGTATGTGATGTCCCAAGGAGAGTACATTATCAGGTCAACCTTGACCTAGTGATGATGTAATATATTGAAACCCGATCGCAAATAAATTTTATCAAGTGGAAAAGTGGTACGATCAGTTATTCATTCTTTGATTTCCTTGCGACTGTATGTGGCCTATGGGACTGAAAATTATATGGAAGTGATTCCTTTCCAAAGAGTATATTTCTTTTGATCCTAGGTATTATGAGTATATATGTCCATACCCTAAACTCATCCCAAATCCACTGCCACCATTTTCCCAGTGGCTTGTTGGGTATTATGTAGATATGTCGTTAGTTTAACCGAGGAATCTTTCACAGCCCAGTTTATTATTTAAACCGTCAGTGAAACCAGTACGGTAGGCAAATCCACCCACAGTTATAATTGGGGATATTGAACATTTTCTTCATTCGGGAATCCTGACGCTGAATTTAATAGGAACGTCCTTCAGCGCATTAAGGAGTGGACATGAATATAGATATAAATGAACGTGCGTGGGAAAATCCTATGAAATCCGAAACGCTATGGCACTAAAATGTTCGCACATAAGTGCCACATTCACGAACCATCCCTACGCATTTTTTTCACAGAGCCAGCTCAAAAAATAATCCTCTCGGATTCCTTCAAGACAAATACTGAGCCTTAGCATTAATCAAATCCTCGTGACTTGAACCTAACGTAAATTCACGTAGGAGCGAATTAGCGTGAGCTACGTGGTATTTCCACCGGAGTGCAATATGAGGGCTACTGGGGATGTACGGGTGAATATAATAGAGGGGAAGGGGGAGGACTTATCCCTCCCACCCCGCCTGCGCAAGCACTTCTCTCCAACACCCCCTCACCCACCCCCCGTCCCACCCTCCTCACATAATCCTCCGGGCAAGACATGCTCTCTCCGTCGTTCCTATACGCCTACTCGCCAGTATCATTCCCCAAGGGGGGGGGAGGAGGAAAGGGGGGGTTTATCTCTGGGGTCCTCTCTCGCGAGAGATCTCGAGATTAAGAGGGCACTGCGGGGGGGGGGAGGGAAACGAGAGTAGCTCGGGGGGGGATGGGGGAGGGGTTGGAAATCCATCCCCAAACCTTAGTAGGAGGAGGAAGGCGAAGGAGAAAGGATTTCGAGAACAAAAGCCTCGGAACAAAGGGTATTTTTTCCCCGACTTCGAATGAGGGGGAATGGGGTGGAGTGCGTGGGAGGGGGAATTTCTAACACACACCCCCCCTACCTCCCCACACAGTGGAGTCTTGTTTTAGGATGCGGGAGAGAGAGAAAGGGAAAGAAGGGCACAAGGAGAGTTTTCTGCTGTGGGGAGAGAAAGATGAGGAAAGGGGAGGAGATGGAATGAGGGGTGCGGTGCGGAAAGGGTAGGTAAGGAGGCGGGTCTTGGCATATCTCTGAATGGGAGAAAAATTTTCACCGCTGCAGGTATTCCCTTAAAACAAAAGGTCTCTCTTGAAGAAAGGTTGACGCACAAAGGACGGGAGTGTTGAAGGACTTGGAAGGAAGGGGATAGAAGGAGAGAGGGGGAGAAAAGACGATACCGGGGGTCTTCCGGAGTGAGCACCTCTCCTTCTCTTACCCCACTACCCCCTCCGCACCCCCTCCACACCCCTGTGCCACCCCTGAACACGCCTCTCCCCGCTGGCAGCCGTGGAGACTCCTTTCTTAAAAAAAAGAAGTGAATGGTGATATTCGGGTGATTGTTTGAAAATGCCATCTTAGCGCCTCCTCCGTGGACTGGGGTGACGGGAGGGGCAGTGGCAGGGCCTGTCCCTTCTCTCGTCGACTCGATTACTTGGCAAGTTATGAGAAATTCAGAGCCCCGCGCTCCTCCAGGGTTTTTGGGCCGTGGAGGATTGGGGGAGGAAGGGAAACGAAGTGTGCCTTGTGAGTCGAATGTGAAATTCTTCCTTCTCCTTTCGCTTCGTCCATTCAGCCTTGCAGTCAACTCCGCTGGTTAAAAATAAAAATAAAAGAAAATGTATGATAATTTCTTTAGAACACCAAGTCCTCTCTTTCGAATTCCTTGTTGTACGATGTTTCCTTTCAATTATGCAGAATGGCGCCTCCGTTGAAAGTTACCTTCAGAATTTCAACGTTTTTGTCAGTCCAATTTTAGGAAAGGGGGCTTTTACTCTTTTTCCACTCTTTTGTCCATGAACCAACTCACATATCCTCAAAAAGAAAAGGCTTCCCTTGTAGATGGCTGGTATATATATTCTTACCATGAAGTCTCGTCAGACCTCAAGCCACCTAAAAATGTGCAGCATTTCATGTATTGTATATCTAAAGGAAGTACTGCTGCCATTGTGTATGCCTTACTTATATGCGAAGCAAGCGTACTTAAAATGCCTGAAAATGCGTGGAGCTATTAATCAGAAAAGTTGTTCATCTAGTGAAACCATCTTTGTGTATATTTTATTTTATTTTCCATAAGCGTAGAAAAAGTTTAATATATTTCCATATGGGGTATTTGTTTTCGTATTCAGAAGCTGAATATTACGAACCAGCTATTTTTTTAAAAGATTTCACCCTCTTTGGCAAGGTTTTATCGAAACAGCTTTTTCGCTTCCGTTGCGGGAAGGGTTTTCTGTTCGAAAACCAGTTTGAAGTAAACTGATCAACTTTGCCGATACTTGAAAATGGTGGTTTATATTTCAAGTTTCTGCGGAAGGAATTGCGATAATTTTAAATAACTTTCATGGAGTACATTCTCCCCGCAAAAAATCCTTGTTAATTTATTACTATCCAGACAGTTTCACTGGAATTTGTTTCTCCGACATTCTCACTTATTCAGAAATAGGCGAGGTCTCTCCTTAATTACTCATCGAAATGAAAGATTGTTGATAATCGCCCTGAAGTTGGTTTAGAGGGATTCAACCATGAGAGTGAATGCAATTAGAATACGCGTAACGTACTCAAATATTTCTTAGCGTGTTTATCCGTCTTCTTTCTTAAAAGCTGGTCACACAATTTTAATTGCAGCATGCTAACTGAAAGGTACTCGGTTAGGAAAGTTGATTTATTTGATTAAAGAGAATGAAAATAGCTCATTAAATAAACTACTTTGCTAATTTGTTGGCACAACACAAGTAGAAAAATTTTAGTACTTGCTTATAAATTTCCTTGACTTCGTAAAATATGAAGAGATCAATTTAATGAATTGCTAAAGTTTTCATGTTTGATGATGTTTAGGAAGTTTTAGACATCGTTTGCATCCCTTCAAACGATGTCTAAAAGTTTCTTCCCTTATCTTGAATTAAAGAAATACTTGAGTAAATATCTTACTAAAATGACTAATTTCAAACAATTTTTCTTGCAGGTAAGTTGACATTCCCTTGTCTTTCCGAAACATCGAATGCCGAATGTGGTTCGTGATAATGTAAGTACTTATTTCAAATTTACTTCTTTACATTAACATGGCGTCTGCAAACCTAGGGTATTTGGCAGCGGGTGATTCGGTAAAGGGCATGAAACTTGAGAATAAAAAATTACATTTTAGTTGCCAATGAAAAAAAGCATAATATATTTAAATAATAGAGATAGGGCAACGTAAATTAAACTACATGTCATTCTGTATCTTATTATGAAATACCTCTGCCCATTCAAAACGAGCTAGTAATAAGCATGAAAAAAATCTTGGATAAAACAATGAAACATTCTAGGCTACTTGGAATTTAAATTGTATTTTAACCATTGTGCGATCGCTTGTAGCCTTTTTTATGCCTAGTCCTTCGTGGGACATCCTGAATCCTGTCCTACACTTAATCTTTCTTGATTTATTTTCACAGACGAAATAATTATGAATATAATTATATTTTTCGAAGTCCATTGATAGGGAAAGGCATTGCATTTTGAAAAGATTTGTCTTAACTTAAGGTTTCGAGATCCATGTGTTTTATGAAAAATAATTTACTCAATATGAATGAATGAAAGTTCAAAAACCTCGAAAACATTACATAAAAATCCTATTGAATTCAATCTTAAGCGATGCAAAAGTCAGACAATTTTAAAAGAACATATATCCTGCTCCGATCTCCCAAACCTAAAACTTTCACCGATTTTTAATTGAAATAAATTTTGGTTCTCATAACAGTCGAGGTGTCAGCATCAAGTCCTATTTTTTATTGTTTCGAATCGACGACGCCGTGTCATTTGCTTGCCATAAACGGCTTCCCTATCGCTCCTCCCATAGAAGAAACTAAGCATTTGCTAACCGAATATAAGCAAATCCGGATACATCGCCATGAAGGTATTTTTATTCGAGCATCATCTGTGCTTAAAAGTAATCAGTTGGATGTAGTTATAAGCTCAAAAGTAATCCCTAACCACCAGACCTACATCTTACATGGCACCCTGTAAGGCCCGGGGTGTGTGGAACTCGGTAATTCCCCCACTAGACATGCAAAGTTTTCTACATCTACATCTACATAATACCCCGCAAGCCGCCGCAAGGGCGTGTGGCGGGGGGTGTTAGGTCACCAACCGTAAAAAGGAAAAATACCACATGCCAAAAAGAAAAACAACACGGAAAATTACACCCACAGTAGCGCACACACTCATGCAAAAATCCCTTCATCCAATACTCATGCAAACACATATACCGCAAAACAACTAAAAAACTGCACCCCATGATGCAGCACGAAAGCCATCCTACAACACGGAAGCCAGGACACAACAAGCAAGAAATTGAAACACCACATGAAAATGCACCACGAAACACTCTACCCCCAAAGAGTCTCTAAAAGGCAGGGAATGCGACCCAACGTTGAACGTTGCAGGTAGCAGGAATTTGCCCCCGCGGAGAGGGACGAGGGACTGAAAGGGAAACTTAAAAACAGATGAACAGGGCACTAATAAGGTAATTCGGAAAGAATGGGTTATTAAAGCAAAACACATAAGGTTAGTGGAAGAGCATGCATTTAAATACAACTAATCATTTTTTAGACGCTGAGGGTGGCAAGTGGAATTTTTGCCATCTATAACCCTGCAGTTGCTATCCCGTATTGTCCGTGGGAAGAAGGAGTCCTTGAGTCGGCTAGTTCTGGCATCTATTTCCCGAATTTTATATGCATGATTCGAGCGATCAATGTATGTAGGAGTACGAATAATTTGCGAGACCTCGGTGCTGAAACATGCGGATCTAAATTTATTTAATAATTTCAATCTTGCATTGAATCGTCTCTCAGCCAATGATTCCCACCCCAAATCCATGAGCATTTCGGTGACGCTTTGCGTTTTATCGTAGGAATTTTTTACAAAACGGGCTGCCCGGCGTTGAACCTTCTCAATTTCCCGGATGAGACCTTTTTCACTCGGATCCCACACGCTGCATGCGTATTCTAAATGAGGCCTTACAAGAGCGTGGTAACAACGTTCCTTGACCTTCGAGTCACTTTTGCCGACAATGCGTCTAATGAATCCCAATTTTTTATATGCTTGACCGCAGACTTTACGTATGTGAGTCCCCCAAGTTAAGTCTTTTGTGAATGTGACACCTAGGTATTTTACCGTATCAACTACTGCTAGGTCACCTCCAGCTAATTTGTAAGCAAATTTGTAAGCAATTGTTTTAGTGAAAGTTGGTGAACTATTACTTAGGCATAAACTTGTTAGATAAATCAAATAAAGGAAGCAATTTTTCTAAAAGCTACATACTCAATGGAATTGCAGTGTAAAATATTTCTCTTCGCATTCCAAACGTTGTGCTATTATAACGAAAAGTAAAATAAAGATTAGATAAAATAATGAATACTTTTTCTATGTAAGCTGTTTTTTCTCTTGGCTTCATCGTTTGCAGTTATTTTGCTCCTTTTTGGGAGAAATGACTTCTTGAATCTGTAGGCCATACATACACTTAGTATCTCTAATCATATCTTCATGACTCCGTCTCTTGCCGTGACATAATGGTACTGAAAACACCTTTTTAATTATATTGCAAAAGAAGCTTCCTTCTGATAAATACAAAATTTTTTTTATACTTAACATTAAACTCGCTGTGTGAGTAATTCCCAGTCAAGTACCTCTAAAAATTTAGAAACATTTCTAAGTTCACCATAGCAATGCTTTTGAATTATAGTTCACCTTCATTGCATAAGATTTGTGTTAATCAAACCGACTTGGTCAGAATCCCATGCACTAGCAACATGCTATAAGTCAGGGTTAACTGATAAACATAACTCATATCATGGATATCAAAGAGCGAGAAATTGGCAACTAGAATTGTAGTAAACATTCTGCAACATACTTTGTTTTTCGCGAGTATACAAATTTGTGCGATGCCAAATATTCACCAGTTACTCTAATCACTGATGTCTGGTGACATAATAATCCACGACAGACGCCCCCGTGGCGGTTTGCAGACATACATATATGTATGTATATGGAGATGTGCTCATGCCTCAAGGTCGGGAGCCTTAAAAACTTTTCCATCCGCTCTTATTACTCCGACGTTCAACCCAGCCAAATTGTTCGCTCGGATAATGCGTTCCTTCTCACCCTCCTTCCTTCCCACGTCTCTCCCCTTCTATCCCCTAACCCTCCACACACACACCCCCCCCCACCAATCCTAGACGGAGGGGCAACGAAAAAACGCATGGATGGGGAGAAACACATGCGGGGGCGGCATTCTCCTCAGCACTCGTCCCTGCATCTGCCACCGTTGTTTTGCTGTCGAGTGGAGCTTAAATGGCGGGTGGGTTGAGGGCGGAAAAGGGGGTGGGAAAGAGGAGGGAAGGAAGTAAGGTTGAAGTGCGGCGAAAACAAAAACGAATCTGACGCACACGAGGAAAAGCAGTCCGCGAAAAAGTCGGGATTCCTCCCCTCCCCGCCCCTCCCCTCTTCCCTTTCTTCCACCGCCTCCTCTCCCATCTCCCACCCCACTTTCCCATTCCTCCCATATCTCCTCCCACCCCTCGGGACGTTGACGGGGGGTTGCGCTCTCGCATGCAGGGTGGTGTGATCGTAAGGGGACCACTTGCCGAACGAGAGAGAGGATTGAGACGGACAGGATAAATATATTTAAAAAAAATAAACGAAAGGGATGGTTGACCCTGGATCCGGTAAATATTTTGAAGACGAAGCGTCGGCGAGTGTGGGGGCTCCATCTTCCTCCCTTCCGCCGCCAACTCAATTCCCCCTCCCCCCAGACATACACTCTCTCTCCCCCCCTCCCCCAACCCCGTCATTTCCTACCCCCCCTCCCAAGTGGTGTGGCGGCAGAATAACAAGTGATATACTGGCACCGTAATTACGTTACGTAATTGTCCGGGGGAGAAGGAAAAACAAGAGAGAGGGAAACGAGATAGGTTGGAGGAAGAGAATATGAATTAACATTTGCGACTCTCGTACAATAATCCACAGAGAAATAGTGCGACAAAAGAACATGTCATGCGGCGACGCATTTTGTGACGAAGTGAAAAGGCTTGGAGGGGAAGGGGCTTTTGTTCTCTAGCTCACCCGACCACGAACTGAAATATACCGACTCATAATCATAGTACTGCAGTTAGATATTTCCTCGGTTGACAATCAAGTATTTAAAATTTTTAATAGTTTAATGTTGTTATCCGTTTCGTTTCTTCTCCACTACAAAAAAACTACTGCAGTTAAAAGACAAAGAGAGGTGTTATTTCGCGTCTGTTAGGATCCACCTTGAATGCTAGACGAGTGTTTAGGGCTCTTCTCATTAGGATATAATTACGTAATCACTCAGGTTGCATTGAAAACCTTCCCATCTCGCGAAGAATTGCTAACAAAAAACAGTGCCACTTTGTCATCGGAAGACTTTGACTGGGAGACAGTGAAAACATGAATTTTAAGGGTGTGTGTTAAACTTTTGTAAAACACAAATCATTCGAGTAGATCACTGTCACAGAAGAAATAATCCTATTTCCATTTCCTATTCGTATTCGAGACCCTGATGAGAAGCAAGGAGTAAATTGACTGCAAACCGGTCCTTGTGAGGAAATACGTATTTTTCCCATTCGCAAAATTCCAGACCAATGAAGAAGTAAAAATTATTAATGAATCATCATTTAATAATTGCGGTATTTGCTGGTCACCTAACAAACCCCCTAGAGGGCGGATTGCGGATAATTGTGTAGATCACGTTACACACCTTTAAAAACCAAAAATTTTGGTAGCATGAATGAAAAGGGGTTTGCTGTACAATTATTTACAAGGAAATTTGGAATGCTATGCTACGCAAAATATACGCTGCATATATGTTTTTGCGCATTCTAGCGGATAATACATTTGGTCCCACTTGCATGAAAGGTCATTAGGATGCAATAGTTTCAGAAGGACAGAGAACTGTGGACGTTGTGCAAGCGACGACACGACGCGAAATGGCAGCGGCGAGATTTTTAGGAGCGGGCGGTGTACGAATGGCACAAAATTGTTCGAATAACAACGCTCGCCTGAGAAGAATAAACTTTTGTCCTCTTTGGAACACAGCAGGGGGAATGTAAGCCTTTTTTACCGTCGGCAAAAATGGGGGGGAGGCCAAAAACAGCATTCGGTTTATCGACGCGGATGTTTATACAAAGGAGTGGCACGGAAAACAGTATGCCTCTGGTGTGTAGCCCATTCTGTGGATTCTCCCTTTTCTCGGACGGACCTAAATACACGCCTACTATACGTACACGTATGTGGGTGTTTGTCTATGTTAACGTGTATTTATCTACATCTACATCTACATCTACATAATACCCCGCAAGCCGCCGCAAGGGCGTGTGGCGGGGGGTGTTAGGTCACCAACCGTAAAAAAGAAAAATACCACATGCAAAAAAACAACACGGAAAATTACACCCACAGCAGCGCACACGCTCATGCAAAAATCCCTTCATCCAATACTCATGCAAACACATATACCGCAAAACAACTAAAAAACTGCACCCCATGATGCGGCACGAAAGCCATCCTACAACACGGAAGCCAGGACACAACAAGCAAGAAATTGAAACACCACATGAAAATGCACCACGAAACACTCTGCCCCCAAAGAGTCTTTAAAAGGCAGGGAATGCGACCCAACGTTGCAGGTAGCAGGAATTTCCCGCCGCGGAGAGGGACGAGGGGTTGAAAGGGAAACTTAAAAACAGATGAACAGAACACGAATGAGGTCATTCGGAAAGAATGGGTTATTATAACAAAACACACAAGGTTAGTGGAAGAGCATGCATTTAACATGCATACAACTAATTATTTTTTAGACGCTGAGGGTGGCAAGTGGAATTTTTGCTATCTATAACCCTGCAGTTGCTATCCCGTATTGTCCGTGGGAAGAAGGAGTCCTTGAGTCGGCTAGTTCTGGCATCTATTTCCCGAATTTTATATGCATGATCCAAGCGACCAATGTATGTAGGAGTACGAATAATTTGCGAGACCTCGGTGCTGAAACATGCGGATCTAAATTTATTTAATAATTTCAATCTTGCATTGAATCGTCTCTCAGCCAATGATTCCCACCCCAAATCCATGAGCATTTCGGTGACGCTTTGCGTTTTATCGTAGGAATTTTTTACAAAACGGGCTGCCCGGCGTTGAACCTTCTCAACTTCCCGAATGAGGCCTTTTTCACTCGGATCCCACACGCTGCATGCGTATTCTAAATGAGGCCTTACAAGAGCGTGGTAACAACGTTCCTTGACCTTCGAGTCACTTTTGCCGACAATGCGTCTAATGAATCCCAATCTTTTATATGCTTGACCGCAGACTTTACGTATGTGAGTCCCCCAAGTTAAGTCTTTTGAGAATGTGACACCTAGGTATTTTACCGTATCAACTACTGCCAGGTCACCTCCAGCTAATTTGTAAGCAAATCCCGTTGATCTTTTAAAGAAATTTACCACTGAACATTTATTATAATTTAGAGTCAATCCCCAGTTAGAACACCATTTAGTAATGCAATCTAAATCCTGCGCTAGAATAAAACGATCCTCATCCCCAGATATCTCCCGATAGATCACCGTGTCATCCGCGAACATCCTAATTTTACTTTTCACTTCGCGGTTCAAATCGTTAACAAAAATCAAGAAAAGCAATGGCCCGATCACACTTCCCTGAGGTACCCCCGACGTGACTCGAACGCTGTCGGAACTAGCGCCATCAAGGACTACCCTCTGTTCCCGCTCTGAAAGAAAATCTTTAACCCAACTTATGGCGCCCTTGTTTATACCCGCGACCTTTAATTTATGAATGAGTTTACCATGTGGGACTTTATCAAATGCCTTTTGAAAATCTAAGAAGATGGCATCCACTTGCCTACCTCTCTCACCAGATACAAGTAAATCATGTGTAAATAATCCTAATTGGGTTTCGCAGGAGCGGGTTTTCCTGAATCCGTGTTGATTGTCACTTAAAAAGTTAATATTGTCAAGGTGTCTCATTATTGAACTGACAATTATGTGCTCTAAGATTTTACAACAGATAGAAGTGAGAGATATAGGTCTGTAATTACTGGGATCCTCCCTGTCACCACTTTTAAAAATAGGCGTTATTTGCGCGGTTTTCCAAATCTTAGGTACTTTGCACTCTGTGAGGGATTTGTTAAATATAAATTCAAGGTACGGGGCAATGTTTGGAGCTAAATGTTTAATCACCCTAGCTGGTATATTTTCGGGACCCGGGGATTTGTTGGGTTTAATCTCATTAAGTAATTTTAGAATTCCTTGTTGGTCCACTGTTATTTTTTCCATGGGTGGAGTATGTATTGTTTCTTGGAGATATGCGGTGGCAACATCATTCGAGAAAACGCTTTGGAAGAATGAATTTAAGATGTTAGCTTTACCCTCACTGTCTGTATGAATTACATTGCTACAATCCCTTAAGCAAGCCACGGTTTGTTTACTCCCATTTACTTCCCTAACATATGACCAGAAAGCTTTGGGGTCAGTGTCCAAGTGCTCGCAAAGTACTTTGCGTTTAAATTCCAGTAAGGCGCTACGTAATTGTTTTTTGGTTTCAATTTTAGAGGATCTATATGTGTCCCATAATTGTGTATTCTCAGGAGATGATGTGTTCACGCCTGCCCTCTTTACCCTAGAGTGTAGCATTCTCTGCTTTCGAAGGGCTTTTCTAACGTCTTTATTGTACCACCTGGGGTCGCGATTTGCTTTAACGTATTTTATAGGTATGAAATCTACGATTCCTTTTTGCATGATATTGACAAATTCTGTCCAAGTTTCTTCCACGTTGACATGACTTAAGCGGGTTTTGAACTCGGGTAGTGAAGAGTTTAATTGATTGGCAAAAGATTCAAAGTCTGCTTTATGGTAATTATAAATTTTTATTTTTGGTTTAACAATCTTTTTTATTGCTATGTCCAAATGGACATTAATTGCTTTATGGTCACTCAAGCCCTCATCAGTTGATACACTAATAATACGTTCCGGCGTGTTTGTAAGAAATAGATCCAATATGTTTTTTCCACGGGTGGGCATGCGTACTGCTTGATGAAGGGAGTTTCTTTGAACCAATTTTATCATGGAATTGCAAGATTCGCGATCGCGGGTCCCAGATTTAACGATATTGCTGTCCCAATCTATACCTGGGAGGTTAAAGTCGCCACCAATTATGTTTATGCTGTTATTATATTTACGTGTAAACTTGTGAATTTGATCGTTGAGGGTGTGAAGTGTTTTCAAATCTGAGTCTGGAGGTCTGTAGAAAGAGCATAAATTTATGTTGGGTTGATTGGTCCGTAGTAAGGTGCACCAAACACTTTCTATGTTATTATTTTCAAATGAAACTTGCCTGCTTTCAAAATGACTTTTAACTGCCACGAAAACCCCTCCTCCGGGTCTTGTATCTCTATCGTGTCGGTAAACTTTGAAATCTATTGGGAAAATTTCTTGGTCATTAATATCATTGCACAGCCAACTCTCTGTGCCTAATACTATATCAGCGGAATGAGTTTGGATTATGTGTTCTAGATCTGCTGATTTGTTCTTGAGGCTTCTGCAATTTATAACAAGTATAGTTAAATTATTTTGATGTTGAATAACGTCCTTATTTGTGCCTGACTGTAATTTAGGACGCCTTTGTGGGGAAGTGCGTGTCACATGTCTTTCTAAATCAATGCCAGTGTTGTCAATGACTTTTATATTTTTATTAATAATATTATACGCGCTATCCCCAGATGTTATTGACCCACTAAGTGACCTGCCCTCTATCCTAAAAAAGGCCTACAGTGGTCGAGTATCCTATCCGCTACCTTACTCGCCGCTTCCGCCGTGTAATGGACCCCAGATCGGTTAAGGGGAGTCCTGCAAGATCGGAGGGTTGGTCTGAGGTCGACGAAGGAGGCTCCTATGTCCGAGCAGAATCTCGATAGTCTCTGGTTTATGCCTTCCACTCGGCTCCAAACCAGAGACCCGCGATCCTCCCTCGGAACGATGCTGCAGACCGTTAGTCCCAACCGAACCCCCTCGACGCCCTGGACGCGCTTCACCTCGGAGCTCAGTTCCCTAAGGGAACGGAGGACCTCCTCGGATCCACGGTCCGTGACGTCGTTGGTGCCCACATGGGCCACGACCTGCAGCCTAGAGCACTTCGTGCCTTTGACCGCCGCCTCGATCGCCTTCGTCACCTGAGGGACTCCTCCGCCTGGTATACACCAGGCGGTCACCCGTTGATCGGCGCCTACGCGGCGCGCCCTTTCCCTCAATGGGACCATTACACGACGGACATTCGAGCTACCTATTACTACAATTCCCTCCCTTCCCGTTTCCTGACGTCTTACCCTAGGCAGTGCCCTCGGAGTAGGGGTAGGGGCTGCAGGTACGGTGGTGCTGTCATCCGACAACACCTGGTACCTGTTGGAGACGGGGATGGTATCTGCCTCCGCAGAGTCCAATCCACGCCGCAGCGTTACCTTCCCCTTGCCTCGAGAGACAACCCTCCAATCGTCTGACCTACGGACGTGAGACACTCCCTCGTTGGGAGATGGGACACGGGGTAGGTCTCTAATCGCCCAGCCACGTGTAGCATTCGGACGAATCCGTGCACCCATATGGGCGTGGCGGGTTTTCGTATTCCCACCCCGAGCACCATCTCTCCCGAGGGGAGCCCTCCGGCCGGCGATCTCCGATCGAAGCTCCCGCACCATTCTCTCCAGCATGACGATACGGGCCCTTAAAGCCGCGCATTCGCCAGTGCCTTCGAGCATGGCAACAGGGGACCTAGATGAAGCCATCCTAATTAAACTACTGAGTTCCCAACAAAAGCTAACCTGTATACACTATGCTAAAATTTCTAAGAGGGGTTAGTTAAATTTAGCTCAATCAATAAGTTACGCTTTGTAAGTAGGTAAAGAAAGGAAAGAAAAAAGATGGTAAAGAAAATAAAACACTCACCGATAACCAATTAGATTCGACGGACAAAAACCACCGCAAGCCACTAAGAGTACCCACTAGGAATACCACCAAACTATTAAAAACTAATAACAAACAGCACAAAAACTAAATAAACTAACTATTTCACAAAATTAAAGCTAACACTAAACTACACTTCACTAGGGAAGAACAAACACAGAAGTAACAGCAGGCACGCAGGTAGTCTCAGGTAGGGTCGAACCGGTTCTAGGGAGCGAGCTCGAGCACGTCTGTTCTCGGCAGAAGCCAGGCAGAGAATGAGAATATTTATACCTACGCACTATGCATACATATTCGATATACTATAATTGTTATAGTTAACCAACAAAATCGGTTTTAATGCTAAATATTAGATTGTATGAGGCGGAGAAAAGCTAGAATTTTAAAGCGTTTTTATGATAAACGTACTATTTTACGTATATTATCGGATGAACTTGTTTGGGAATCACTCAGGGTTTCAAATTCACTGACAGAATGAATCTCTCGATTAAATGGGAAGCTGGCCTCTTCAGCTAAGATGTTGGCACTGTATTATTAGTCCCGTCGTTCTTCGATAGGTGGTATCGTGAAAATAAGATTTGAGAGATCAAGTGTAACACAGACAGATTTAAGATGTTATTTTACCCACGAACGATAAGGGACCAGAATAACTGAAATCGACTACTCCAGAGGGGAAAAATAGCTTTTTTAAAATTCTAAGTAACCTATTATGTTGGCATTGTTTTAACTAAACATTGTTATGCTGCCCATCTTGTCAATAGCTGCTAGTATTATTTGCACAGAGAAGTATACTTGACTGAGGTACTGCAGTGCATGTACTTGTTGTTAACATCATTTGAAATGTTTTACATTTTTACGTGTAACTAAAATTTAAGCAAACATTAATATTGATGTAGCATACCTGAGGTAGAATCTCTCCCCCTGCCACACACCCTAGTGGTGGATTGCAGGACACCATGAGGTTTCAGAGGCCTTATTAACTCTATATGTTCTTTATATACAAGTATAATGTAATTTTCTCCTTGAATATTATTTGTGTTATCTTTTTGGCATCTTCTGGCTTTAAAATTTAAAAAAATTATTATATCCCGTGAGATATCGTATCTAAATGACACTCAAAAGGTTATAGGTAAAGATATCGGAACTGATATTAAATGCTCAGAAGAACGTTTCGAAAGTTTTGAGAATGTGAAAGTAGTGGGAGAAAGTAGTGGGAGCTTTTTTAACATATTATGGCGGCGCATGTAAGGTGTATTATTTCTCTTTATTTATTCGCATTGTGTAACTGATTTTTTAATTGGATTGTCATTTGCAATATGCCCTTACACCACCTGCCACCCAACCATGTTATACTGCTTGTGGCTAGTGATGTGGATGAACCGTACAATCGTAAAAAGGAACAATACCACATGCAAAACAACAACGTGGAAAATTACACCCACAGCAGCGCACACACTCATGCAGAAATTAAAAAATTCTCCCCGGTGGGGAATCGAACCCCGGTCTCCAGCGTGACAGGCGGGGATACTGACCACTATACTACCGAGGACTTCTGAATTAAATGTGTATTATTAAACTATAGTACATATTTAAATTCTTTATGTATTTATTGCTTTTTTTAAGCTTGAATTTGTTTATAAAACAGCGTTTTATTCTTCTAAATTAATCTTCGCATCTAAACTGCGGCCCTCGAGATAGCATAAATATCGCTGACCGAACACGACAAGATCCTTTCCAATTTGTCTCCTTCAATGCTCTCGTCGACGAGGCACGTAAATAACAAACGTGTGCTTTGGGTTTTAAAACATGGAAGAAAGTTTTCGAGTCATAATTAACGTTGTCACCGATTCCAGTTCGGGGGGAAGGACACCCCGGCATTGGCTCACGCAGACAAAGCCGTTTGGAAATTCAATCACACCGCGCATCGTTAAATGAAGTCATTTTCCTTCGCCCTGACGTTTTCAAAGCTATTCGCCAATACCACGCAACTTATCACCACTCTAGCATCAGGGAATCATTTATCTCACTTCTCTCGGGAGTTCCATGACCATATATATTCGAGAGTCTTTTGCCATATATTTTTTTAAACATATTTCACGAGAATTTTTAAATGATCCCTGTGAAATTTAGTCCGGATATGCAACTTTTAAAATCAAAGTAATGGTTTGTTATTTATTGGGCACAAAGGAGAGCTCCAATTCGACCATCTTTATTAAGGGCTTGTCTTTGAGAGAGTTGTTACTATATATTTTGGAGTGAAAATCCTTTACTGTGGCCAGTTCTTAATATTACATCTCTACGTAATACACAGCATGCCACCCCAAGATTGTGCGGCGGGAGGTGTTGGGTCACCAGCCTTTTATTTATAAATATTCACTTATATGTAATTACATATACTACATATATATATATATATATATATATATATATATATATATATATATATATATATATATATATATATATATATATATATATATATATATAAAATGTATAACACTTAGCACTAGTGGACACAGACAAAAACACAGAAACACACAAAAAAAGAGACTCACTATTTTTCGAATTTTCGGTGGTCGTTGCCACCTTTATCAAGGAAGAGAGGGACAGAACTGTTCTGAGTTCTGTCCCTCTCTTCCTAGATAAAGGTGGCAACGACCACCGAAAATTCGAAAAATAGTGAGTCTCTTTTTTTGTGTGTTTCTGTGTTTTTGTCTGTGTCCACTAGTGCTAAGTGTTATACATTATTATTCACGTCCGTGAGACTTTCAAAAAGTGTTATATATATGTATATATATATATATATATATATATATATATATATATATATATATATATATATATATATATATAATTACGTTTCTAGTTGTCACGCCAATGTGAATATTTGTCAATGCGGAAATATATCTATCTACATCTACTTAATACCCCACAAGCCTCCGCAAGGGCGTGTGGCGGGGGGTGTTAGGACACCACCCTTAATTTAGAAAAGAAAAAAACCGCATGCATGGACCACAAATTCATATATCCACAAAAAACATGGCATACATTCATGCATGAACACTTACACCTCAAACACACGCAAACACTCAATCTATATCTTACATACACATGGACCTGAAAGTATACCTAACAGTTTGTAGTGTTGAACTTTGCTCCGACTATTAAATTCAATGTTTTTAGTATTTCTAAAGTGACTTCGGTTTCTTACCATTATGATTTCTGATTGTTCGGGGAAAGAATGAGTATTTGTATCTATCTGTACTGGAATCTATCTCCCTTATTTTATCTTTGTGGTCTGATCTACCTAAGTAGTGTAGGGCCATTATAATTCCTAATATATGCATACATATTTCCGCATAATTAAATGCATGTAAACATAAACAACAACTAATTACTACATCATTCAGTAATGGTTGTGTTGAATCAGAGTTTTAAATTTTTTATTGAATTAAAAAAGTAAGAATGTTAGCATTTAATTTTTTGACGGTTATATTTGTAAAAATATTGGTGAGGTTGAAATTACATTGCTTATTATTATAATTTTTAAAAATAAATTTGTAATCCAAAAAATAGTTTACGCCTACGAATTTAATTTCAACTGTATTTGTCATTTTTCTTTCATTTAGTGTCTTTCTTGGTAGTCATTCTCATTACTTCATCTTTGATGATTTTCGGATACGATGTTGGAAAATTGAATGTATTGAATGTTTTTTTCATAGTTGTAATTAGAGTCGCACTCTCTCCTGGAATTGTTTGAAACTAAGTTATATGATACTTTCATCATATTTTTCCCATCCTACATCAGGTCCGAACTTCCAATATCAAAAGTTCCAAGTTCAGAGTTTGAGTTTAATTTAGTCGTTAGTAAAGGTTTACAGCGTCTTATGTTTTAGATTACTTTCATTGATGTGCTAATTTTCCTCTTTCTTCTTCCATCGTCGCTAAATCTACTTCCCAGATAACAACCACATAACTCAACCCAGATAACTCAACCTACATTTCTAGATTTTTATCCACCATTTCAATATTTGCGTTCCCCACGATTATGGGTGAGGGGGGGATTCATTGATATCAGCGGAGCTGCGTTGAAGGAACTAGAATTCCTGAACAGAATACTAGAGAAAATTCACATGGAAGGAAAAAGATATGAAATTTTTTCAAACTGGTTCGATCTCTCCTTGAATAGGAACCAAAACATCCAGGGTCTGGCTAAGAAGAACAATCTCAGTGATGGGCATGATAGTATAGAAAAAACTGTCCGTTTCGCGAAAGATCGTTATATTGGACCTGTAATGATAAATTACCACTGAATAGACTAGATTATGATCCACAGAAAGTAGGAAATTCACGCGTAAGACTCAAACGAATAGAAAAATGGAAAATTACTCGAGTTTAACATCAATTAAGGAGAAATAATGTCAGCCCTGCATTGAACTGGTTTGCGAGGCATTGGATATTTTGCATCGACATGTGAACGATTAAACAGGAAATTAGGATTAATTAGAAGAGTAGGCATTCAGAAAAAGAAAGGACAGGCTAAATACCGATAAACGTTGCAGTCTATGTTCAGCAGTATCTGAAAGTAGGCTATCTTTATAATTAGATAAACTAGGTTTGGAATGACTCATACAGTGAATATTAGCGTGCAGAATAAATATCTTGCATACATTGGAAGCTGTTCTCTTCAGCTAACGTACTGACGTTAAAGTATTAGCCCCATCGGACTAAGGTAGGAGGTATCATGAAAATAAGATTAGAGAAATCAAGTGTTGACCCTACAGTTTTGAGCTGCAAAACACAAACTGCACAAAACTGCAAACGGCCGAACTATAGAGGAAAGGTTATTTTTTTTAATTCTAAGTAGCCTAGACTGCTATCATTGCTTTATTTAACATTTATTTTATTGTTCTTCTCATCCCAAACAGCTCATCATGCCTGCGCACAGAAGTATTTTGAACTTGGATATTGTAGTGCAATTATTTGTTGTTTTTGAGATTGCCCCCATTATTTGAAATATTTTGCATTGTTAGAGGTGATTAACATTCAAGCAAAACTTAATGCTGGTGCTGCATGGCTGGTGTGGAATTATCCCCTGCCACACACCCTAGCGGTGGCTTCCACAGCAACATGTAGGAGTAGATCTACATCTACATAATAACCCGTAAGCCGCCGTAAGGGCGTGTGGTGGGGGGTGTTAGTTCACCACCCGTAAAAAGGGACACAACCACATGCAAATTCAACACATGCATGCAAAACTATACCCACAGTGGCATAAACATTCATGCAAAAATCCTTTCATTCGACACACATGCAAATACATATACTATCATCCATCAATTGTTGGCACCTTAGGATGCAGTAAGAAATTTATCCACTAACGTGCAATTTGAAAAGTAGGAAGGCGAAATTCCACTACCATATGGACATGCAACATAAAACAGTCTCCTCCCCAAGGAAACAGGTAGGAAATGTGACCCAACGCTGTATATAGCAGGAGGGTCTCCACACGAAGAGGAGCAAGGGATGGAAGGGGAACCTTAAAAAGATAAAAGGCAGAACAAACAGTACTGTAACGAGCACTACATTATTTAAAGGCATTCTAATGAGGTTATGCGGAAGGAAATGGTTTTCACAACAAAACACCCGAGGTTAGTGAAAGTACATGCAATTGAATAGAACTAACTATTCCCTAGACGCTGAGGGTGGTAAGTACAATTTTTGCTATGCAGTTACCCTGCGGTTGCTATCCCGTATTGTCCGTGGGAAGGAGTCGTTGAGTCTGCCAGTCCTGGTATCTATTTCCCGAAATTTGTGTACATGATCCAGGCGACGAATGTGAGAGTAGGTGAAGTAAGCACGCATAGTCTTGTCGGGGGTGGGGGGAAAGGGGTGAGCGTCTCGATGGATGGTAAGCTCCCTGAGATTAAGAGAATTCGCGTTCCATAGCGTGAGTTTAGTGCGAGTTGATGAGTGGGGTGGGGTGCATTTGGGTTTAAGGGGAATGGGAAGTGGAAATCCTTCAATGAGAGAGATCCTCAAGGAGTGTTGGCGATATAATGCGAGATCAAAAGAGGGAAAGGGTTCGGAAGTGGAGAGATGGTCGTCGTCTTTGAAATGCGAGGCTTCGGGGGGGGGGTTTTGGTGATGTTCACGGGAGGGGGAGGCGAGGGAGCCGGAAAAGGGAGGTTTGGGATTGAGATTGGGAGGATTTAAACACACGAAAATGAGGGGATGAATGTGAACGAATTTTGGGACTGGAGTCACGAATCATTTATGTGGAAGAAGGATAAGAAGGAATTCTAGCGCATGGCAGGAATAGTAGCCCTCGGGTGAAGGGATTTTGGCTCTGTTTTAGGTTCATAAACATACCTTCATTTTTTTTCAATTAAATTGCCTTATAAAAAAGAAAGTTATGTTGCCGGGCCATGTATTTACACAGAGTGCGGCAACATAATTTCCTTTTTTGAAAGCGTTTTGCGTTTGAAAAACGGAAGTTATGTTGCCGTACCATGTATTATCAGGGTTCAGCGCTGTAAATTATTTCGATACCCCATTTATTATGCTTAATCTATGATTGGCTGTGAAGTTAATATTGAAGTTACTGTTTAAAACAAAAAATCTGAAGTGGACGCAAAAGATGAGGCTACTTCCACTCAAAGTACTGCGAGCCAAATTTATTCCAAACCAACCTTCGAGTTGATTATTAAGGTGGTGATATCATTTTATTTTCAGGAATTTGAATTGTTGTAGTTTTGTTTCCTCGCATGTAGTTGACGCGAATAATCCAAGGGAAAAGGAGTTCCTTAAAACTGAAGATTCGATTTATCTTATAATTGATGTCATAGGTGTAGGTGAAGGCAAGGGGGTCCGATAATACTTCCCTGTTGGCAGGATAGGGATTACCTTATTTCACAAAATCGGAATGAATTGTTCCACTTCATTGCACATTTTCTTTGCGCTCAGAGATAGGAGTTAAGACGTTCTTGGATACTTTTTTACTACATCACAAGGTGCAATTGTTTTTTAGTTGATACTTTTTTACTACATCTCAAGGTGCAATTGTTTTTTAGTTGATAGCAAATGTATTTGCATGCGTATAAGTTGGAAGGATTTTTGCCCGGAGGTGACCTAACAACCCCCGCCACCCGCCCCTACGGCGGCTTGTGGGGTATTATGTAGATGTTAAACTCAATGATTTATTTTGACGCCTATACTGTGACAGTTTCCACATGTTCACTGGGCGCGTATCAGCTGATGATGCAGTACTCTTTTTTAAAAGTCCTAAGAATACGATAAAGATGCAATTATTTATTTATTTGTACAGAAAACATTGTATTTGGCTAACTGCCTAGTATGGTTAACTGCCTGAGGTAATGATTTCAATGGAAATTTATGAACTTTAATAAATAAACATTGGTGGGAACAACAATAAAACTAGCTTATTTACACACACTGCTTACTTCCTGTCATCCTTTATCTTCGGGTAAATGGTTTGTATAACTTTCCTAGTCGAACGAACAGAGGGTGCAACATTGGTATTGGAAGGTATTGATTGGATACACGAAGATTACCTTTGCGACTTAAACTTTTAGAAAAATACAAATAATGCAATTTAACGTTGACATGGAAACAAACGAAACGTTGCATTATGTTGGTAAGAGAGACTATAGTGAGCAGATAAGGTATATTGACTGCAGAAACGATCGATAATAGATATCATTTTTCACTCGCTAACTTCGAGATCGCAACGGTAGGCAACATAACGGCACATAAACCGAAATTAACTCCCTTGGTAGGTCACCTAACATTTCTTGTCACACAAGGAATGGGATGAGAGGGAAATATATATGTTGTTAGTCATCGTTCAGAATATACTGCTAGTACATGCGTGAGTACGCAGTCAATTTGATTGCCAAATTAGATCGTGTGAAGCAGCATGGTGGGGCTAGGTTTGTTTAACCTCATTATAAACTCAGTAGCAAATCGAAATTATGGCCGTTGAACCTAGTTACTACACAAAAACTTCAAGCACATTAGTTATCGAGTGCTGAGCCTGTCACTAATTGCCACACGCCTCTCGCGGGACTTATAGGGTGAGGCGTAGATGCAGGCATGCAGAAATATAAATTATTAGAGGAATCAGGATGAGAATCATTCAGAGATTGAAGGTTTATTCACAAATTAAATCTATTAAAAATTGAGACCAAGTCTCTTTGGTGATAATGATGTTAAAATTGACTGTCGCCTCGTGCTACGGCATGAGATATAATTAAAATGATTGGACGAGATCAAATTTGGAGCCCCCATCCTCTACCACGCGCCCTCGTGGAGATCTGCAGAGCAAAATGCAGATGTACATAGTGTATGGAAGTACTGGATTCCCTTCCGCATTTGAATGCGTTCTTGCGGTTGGCCCACGAGGTGAGAAGTGAGGCTGGTTGGTTGTTTGAGGAATTTTCGTCGGAAAACTCTCAGGCAGGATGCGTGTAGAAAAGGGTTTAGGGTGGTTGGTTGCATTGGCAGGGAAGGGTTTGAGGGGGGGGACGATAGAGAGGGGGGAACTGGGGGTGGTGGGAATCCATCCTGGTTGGAAAGAGGCAGCAGCCAGTCCAACCTTCATCAAGAGAGCAGCAGCCGCCGTATCGCAACCCTCCCCCACCTCCACCGAATCCAACCCCCATCCCTCGTGTGCTTCAAAATGGAAGGGCATTCGTGGAAAGAGGGACAAAAGGAGGGGGGGGTCTTTCTTTCACTTGCTCTCTCTCCCTCTCTCGTTCCATTCCACTCCACCTTCCTCTTTCATTTCCCTCTCTGGAGAGAAGAAAGGATGGCGCGAGATAATGATAATAGGAGCGCGAAGGGGATGCGGTCCGGAGGGGGATCGATAAATATAGAGGGGGAGGTGGCGGGTAGGTAGGGGGTCGGAGAGGCGCTCTTTGAATACCCTTGGCGTGCGGGAAGGCGTGTGATGGGTGGGGGATGTGCTTGGTCAGCGTTTAATAGATTCTCACGCGCGTGAAAGCTGGCGCGCCGTGGACTGTATTTAGGAGTAGGAATGGGGCTGTGCGTCAAAAATCACGTGGATGCCGGGCGAAGAGTAATGGAAATACTAATTACACGAACCATCGAGTTTAGGAAAAGAACATCTGCGTAGCAGCATTATGGACATGTTAATGTACATCAGATAAATAGAAAATCACATCTCGCGAACAGTAAGGTATCAGAATTTCTTAAAACGACGTCGGTACTAAAAAAAAATTTAATATATCCCCTAATTGACCAAATCATTACAGTTATATATTATTAACTATTTATTTATTTATTTATATAGTGTACCCTGCAAGCCACCGAACGGGTGTGCGGCAGGGGGTGAATACGCACCATAATAATGTAACCCGAACATGATCCTACCGCGGGCGAACTATCCTAGTTGCTCTAATATTTTCGATACGCTACTACTTTATGCTAACAACATTGACTCCGTAGTCACAAGTAAGGCACGTTTGCACGATGTGACGAAGCAGTGGTTTACCGTGAAATCCGTAATCTTGAGAACCCTTGCATGTTTGTTAGAAGATCTTAATGCTATACAACGCTGGTGCGACACTTGACAATTATAATTAACTGTGTTCGGGTCTTGGATTCAATTTGATTCTGATTGCGTATCGTGACAGATCGGAAAAAATACTTGAATCTGTCAATATCGTTTCTCTTAATCAGTGGCGTCATGCGCAGGCAATCTTATCATTAGCTTCTATAATAATTTTCTCTCTATCGAATCTTCCTCCCACCTTACGGGTTATTATGTACAGTTACATATACACAAATACCCTAAAATCCACCAAAAAGGTTTGTGGCAGGGAATGCAGGTACCAGGTGCAAAAGAGTAAGGGATGAGGGAGAGGAAGGGTATTTAAGGCTTCGGAAAAGGGAAAAAACATGTACTCAAAACCCCTGAAGACACGAAAACGGTGGGGCAAACCCATAAACATGTTGGTGGTAAAGTTTTAATTAAGTGTTAATATTATTCAGTTCAGAAGTTCTCGGCTTTATTTAAACAAAAGAAATAAACATGAGCCACAACCACTTAAGGATATACCACCACTATGCCAAGACATGACACATGCATAACTGGAAATAAAGTAGAGTTAAATTAAGTTCAACAGATTCAGGTTTGAGGTCGTGGAAGTTCATCATAATGAAATGAGGACAATTTGCACTTTTCCACAGTTTATTTAACGTACAATGCGTTTCAACTCACAGAGTCATCATCAGGTACAAGACAAATTCTTGTACCTGATGATGGCTCTGTGAGTTGAAACGCGTAGTACGTTAAATAAAATGTGGAAAAGTGCAAATTGTCCTCATTTCATTAGAGTTAAATTCTTTTAATCGATGGCCATGCAACTTAAGGTTCTGGGCATGGATCTACATCTACACCATCCGCCGTAAGCCATCGTAAGGACGTGTGGCAGGGGGTGGTAGGTCACCAACCATTCTACATGCATTCACTCTATTTCCTCATGCATCCGACACCCCGAGATCCACCATAAACTGCGTGGAAATGGGGGTGACCGAACACCAATCATGCAATATGCCTACATACATATATTACGAGTATTACTTGGTTAGTTGCCATTCATGTGCCTACGCAAAGAGGACAAGAAAATACATTAAAAGAGGGCAGGCACACATGCAATTCAGACACTTATTACCGGTTAACATTCTACGCATTCCGAACGAACAATTCACTAATACAATAGGCCTTATATACTAGGGTAATCCCAAAAGTACCCGACCCAATAAAGAAAACACAAATGTTTTGGAAAAAATGTATTTTTTTCAAACATAATCTCCTTTCAGCTCTATACACTTTTCCCAGCGATGTGCAATAAGTTTGATACCCTTTTTATAATAATAAGAACTGTCTTGCTCCTCAAAATAGCCATTAACTGCCGACATCACTTCTTCACGGTTGGAAAATATTTGAGCACCGAGCAATTTTTTCAAGTTTGCGAACAGAAAATAATCCGAGGGGGCTAAATCTGGCGAATAGGGTGCATGAGGTAGCAATTCAAACATAAATTCATAAATTGTGGCTATTGCAATAACGGATTTGTGAGCTGGCGCATTGTCTTGATGAAAAACAATGTCTTCTTAGCCAAATGCGGCTGTTTTTGCTTGATTTCTTTGCTCAAAAGTTGCAATAAGTTCGCATAATACTCTTTGTTGATAGTTTTTCCTTTTTCAAGATAGTCGATGATAATTATCCCACGTGCATCCCAAAGAGCCGATGTCATGACCTTGCCTGCAGATGTAACCTTCTTTGGGGCCGGTTCTCCCTTTTGAATCTATTTCTTTGATTGTTATTTTGTCTCAGGGGTGAAGTAATGGACCCATGTTTCATCTTTGGTTGTGGAACGGCTTTGCTGAAATGCTGCTTTGTTGCTGTGAAACTTGGTAAACACTCAATTGAAATATCTTCACGACAATGGCTTTGCTCGAGTGTGAGAAAAAGCGGTACTCACCTTGTACACAGCTTTATTATGTCCAAATTTTCAGTTAATATGCGGTGTACCGCAATTTATGAAATGCCTACTATGTGTGCTATCTCGCGCACTTTCAGTCGACGATCATCTATAATCCCTTTGTGGATTTTCTTCACCGTTTCTGAAGTCGTCACCTCATTTGGTTGACCAATGCAATGCTCGTCTTGACAGCTCGTTTCAACTCTGCTACCCAATATTTTACTGTTGTAAACGAAGGCGCCGAGTCATCCAGAGTAGAATCCAGTTCAGCTTTTATATTGGTTGGGCTGAGACCTTTCAAATAAAAGTATTTGAATCACACTCCTCCACATTTCTAAAGTCATTTTATTATTATTTGTAGTAATAGTAACAAATGGGGCACCAGAGAGGGAACAGGCGAAGCCGTACTCTCTCCCAGCTCCTTTGTTCTCCATTGACTGTTTCCTTTACTCATACCTGTGGCAAAATTTACGTTAATCGACCTAACAAATAAGAATCTCAATCAATGAAGGTATTGAATATTCAGATGTCTTGGCAAAGTAATCAGAAATATTTTCGAGGCAATTAATGTTAGCGCATACACTTTCAAGAAATACACACTCGCTTTTCCCTCCTTTCTTACACCCCTGCTAAAGGAACGGGAAAAACATAATGCCAAATAAATGGACGCCGTTTTCTTCTTGAAAGTTGAAAAACCTGTCTATTTGATAGTATTATATGGATTAGTCAATATTTTGAAGAGAAATATATTAAGGCCTAGGAAAAATGACATCTTATATCAATCGCTTCCACACGTGACCTCTAATCTTATTGTCATTATCTCTCCAAACATAGAACGATGGGGTTAAAAACACATTTTTAACTTTACGACCGAAGAAACTTGCTTCCAATTCATGCATGATTAATCTTTACTTTTACGTTGGATCGGTGAGTGATTCCCATTCTAGTTCCTCTAATAATCTGGATATGAAAATATATTTATCAAAAATATTTTTTACAAATCCAGTTCGTCTTCTCGGCATACAATCTAATACGCCAATCAAACAGACCCTTTGATGACCCCACATACTACATCATACTTGTATTCTTAAACTAATATTTGTGTGGAGATAACATGATTTGGTTTTGCATGTGGTTTTATTCTAGTTTACGGGTGGTTACCTAACACCTCCCCCCCCCACCACACGCCTTTGCGGCTGCTTGCGGGGTATTGTGTAGATGTAGATGTATTCTAAATGACGTCTAACTGACGAAATGTGAAGCGGCGCTGGGATAATTCATTCCTGGTTAGGGTTTAGCACGAACGATATGTACTTTTCTAAAAGCCTAAAACGCATATGTATCATTTGTGTTTTCACTGTCCCCCTTTCCAAGATCTTCCAATAGAAATGAGTGGATTTCAAAATGATTTTTCATGAAATGACAGTTTTCTTTGTATCCTGCTATGAAATTCTTAAGGGAAGAGTCCTAAACACTCGGGATGTATTCAAGACGAGGTCTGATCAACGCGAAGTAACCCAACTCCCCATTAACTTTTTCATTCGACTATTCCTCCGCTACCCGTTTGATGAACCCGATTATCCGTAGCGTAGCTCCGTTATGAGTTTCCTAACGTGTTTTTCCCATGTTAGGTCTCATCGTTTTGTGACCAACTAGCTGGATCCCAAAAAGGGATCTCCACCGTCTGCAATGCACGTCGTGCAGTCCAAGTCACTTTGGTGACTTGATGAAACGAGGAGAGGGAATCGGAAGCGAACCCGATCACTCAACTCGCCTACGCGGGTGGGAGGATATATATGATATAAAAAATAACCTCTTCCCAAGAGCGCGGTTCTGGGAAGAACGTACGTGACATCCTGGGGACTGAGGAAGGCCGCAACGCCGGCATGTGAGGACGTTTCCGTCGCCGCGAATTCGAACGGACGGGCGGGGAATCCGAGATAAGACGCGGTGGGGTGGGGTCGTGGGTGGAGTGCACGGCTGTTGGGGGCGTGTGAGGGGGGGCGGAGGGGGAGAGAGAGGCAGTAACAAAGTGCTCCATTGATGTCTCTCGGCGCCACCTTTATCCCACCATGAAGCCGGGTTTACTTTTCCTTCGAGAAATGAAAGAAAAACGCTGAGATGAATCGATCGGAAAGCCACTCATCCCACGAAGCAAGACTCTTCCCGTCCGATGAGATTAGACAAGTCAGCGTGTGTAAGGGGAACAGTCGCTCGCCCGTGTCTCTCTCTTCTCTCTCTCTTGATCAAACACAGGAGGCGGTGCTCTCGCTATCTGTCCGGGGCTTAAAAGCTATTCCCCAATCCCTCTCTCCGCCCCCCCCCCACCTCTCTCCATACTCTCCCTGATTAATGGGCCGTCATTATGAAACACCATCGTGGGGGAAATACGCGGAGAAGTACGTGTTTGTACTATATAAATAAATAAAGATATGTGTACACATACGCACAAGCGCACGCATTTCTCGTCGTAGGTATTTTTACTCTGTCGAGATGAGTGGGGCGATATAAATTTACCCTGGTCGAGCTGCATAGTACGTATACCTACCTACCTAATGCCCCTCTCCTCGTCTCTTTTTATGTAAACACGGAGCTCAAGCGTTCTCGGACGGTAAATAAACGAATTGAGCAAAATTTTCGACCGTGACGGCTACACTCGAGGAAACAGCGTTCCTGGTCCCGACCGCGAAAGGTGCACGTGGAAAAATGAGGCAATTCATTACTCGTTTATATTTGCTCATCCCGTGGCGTACTTATCAGTTAGCACTGCACTTCTGACGGGAGACGCGTCTGCGCGACGAGAATACGTCTGCCGATACGTGGAGGTTTTCCTAAAGTCTCCCTTGAGACTCGGTAAATACTTCAGTTTGAACGGTGGAGTAGGATGGTCACACCTACGTTTTCCCAGAACAAGGCTTCCTTGGTTACTCAGGTGAAGGTATTTATGGAGAGGGAGTCTGGCATACGGTATGATTGACTGAGCTCTTACACAACTGCAAATCTACTTGCGAAAAAACATTTCAGTGTAAAATGAGAAAGGTTTGTAGTGGTCCTTACTTGAAGCTGCGTAAATATTCTTCAAGTATCTAGTTTTTACATCTCTTCGGTTTGTCTGCATCTTCAGTAGGAATTTCACAACTTTTATCCAATACAGCCTAAATATTTTCTCTGCGTTAATAGAAGAGGTGAACTTACTTTTCTCTAATATAAGGTAAAACCACTTTCTATTACGACATAAAATTCTACGAATTTCACGACAAATATTTCGACTAATAAAGTCACGTTCAGATGTAGGGTACCGAAGAGTTTTCGTCTCATTTATTATTGACAGGTTGGGAGGGAACATGAAAATGTGAGGGGGGATTGTACCTTCCTACCTCTCTCACCTCGTAAATACTGTAGTATAATACTAAAACCTTTAGGACCTTTCCCTCGAAAATAACATCTACATCTATGAAACACCCTGCCAGGATTCACGAGGCTGTGTGACGGGGTTCACGTAAGTCACCAGACTTACAATCGTAACTATTGTATACATTCATTGGAATGTATAATAGCTAATATAAAAAAAAACACGCTTAAACCATGCAATATATGATTAATTCAGAGAATATAAATCTTTGAGTAAATACATTCGGGTTCCTGGATGTGTTTTTAGCTTAGATAAACCTACATGGTAACCTACAAACTACCACTAAGGTGTGCGGCAGGGGTTGATTCAACATCGGGGATAGGTCGTCAACAATTAAAATAATCTGTGAAACTGTTGCACAACACCCACCGCCATACGCCCTTGCGGCAGCTTGCGGGATATTATATGCCTGTTGACGTTCATTAAAATTATTTCTATTGCTAAAGTGTTGCTGTATAATTATGCAACTTCTCCGTTACCCACTAAAAATCAATTGGCGTTAAATCGTGAAGAAGCATACCTATTATGAATACGCTCCCTGGCACAGACCCTAGTGGTGTCTTGCAAGGCACCATGTAGACGTGTTTGCATGTGTGTGGGGTGTAAGTGTTCATGCATGAATGTATGCCATGTTTTTTTTTTTTTATATATGATTTTGTCGTTATTGCATGCGATTTTTTTTTATTATTTTTCTTTTCTAAATTATGGGTGGTGTCCTAGCACCCCCCGCCACACGCCCTTGCGGCGGCTTGCGGGGTATTGAGTAGATGTAGATGTAGATGTAGATTTGGGATGGAAAGCAAATGAACTGGAACCGCCTCCGTTTGTGACAATTATTACAGTACGCGTCCCGATTCCCAAGGAAATACCCGAGAAAGGAGGTGACCTGAGATACATGGGATGAAAGAACATGGGAATGCTTTCATTCTTTTTTTTGTTTGCGTATTGGGATCGACCAACTGCGACACCCTCGACCGGTACCCATTGTCATCGAAGTGGACGACAGCAAGAAGAGTTGAGAACAATGCGGATGAAATTTATGCTCCAGAACAACATTACTTACCGGAGGTTTGCGCTCAATCTGTGATAAAAAAACTGCCGGGTTCGTCACTTGTATTTCGTTTGATTTAAAAAAAACTTTTCCGCCGAAATGAAAGTGGTACGATTTTAACTAAAAAACAGAATTCATACATTGTTTTGGGCATTAGACTCGTTATAAAAAGTGATTTTTTAAAAATAGGTTGAAATTAGAAAAAAAACAGAGAGAAAAGTTTCCGATGTCGTCGTTCAAACAGGCGGGCCACACGTGATTTCTCCTCTGAAATGTCCGCTACCTTGCACACGAGCGCTTTCGGGATAGACACAAGAGAGAGAGAGGGAGAGGGAGAGTGCAAGCAGGGCGGGAGGGAAATAAAGATCTGGAGGTAGGGAAGAGTAAGAGAAAAAACCAACCCGCTCCTCCACGTCAAGAGGGTGGAGGAGGAAGGGAAGCGGGAGTGTGGAGGGGAGTGGGTGGCTTGGGCGAAAAGCTTGTGCTGCGTCTCTTATCGGCGCCGTCCTTTTTTACTTCATTTTATTTTCTGTGTTCGCTTTATTCCCTTCCTAACCCCACTCTCTCCGCTCCCAAAGCCCAGCCACCGCGAAGCCTGCTTGCTTTATCCCCGGCTGGTTGCTCCACCGGCGCCACGCCCCCCCTTCAGCCATCTGCCTGCTTCTTTTTGGGCCGTGGAAACACGGTTGGGTGGGAGACATATATTTGGGAGGTAGGGAGAGGGGGATCTGGAGCGGGTTAGTAATGAAATAACCTTTCGTGCACTGCAAACAAAGTGTAGAAACAATTATGAAAACAAACACAAAAATTGTTTAAAAAAATGTTTGACAAAAATTAAGATGTAGCTAGATTAAATTATATCATCAATGTCACCAAACTTGTGGTTAAGATTGGGCAGGTTTTTTAATTTTTTGCATTCAGTTTATTTTTCCTTGCTCATGAGTTTCGTGGGGAGAATGGGTGCGGGGAGAATGAGTCCCCACCTATAAACTGTCTACCTCTACTCCTACATTATTGATAGTAAAAAACGAAAAACTCCCGTCGCACTACGGTAGGAGAAATCATGCTAGTAAAATTAAAAGAGATTAAGTAAGGAACGGACAGATTTAAGATGCCATTTTTTCCACGAACGTTAAGGGATCAGAATAACATTGTTCGACACCAGTAGGATCATGTCCGGGTAAAATTATTCTGGTGTGTATTCATTCACTGCCACACACCCTGTCGGTGGCCTATTGGTTATATATACATCTAAATCTACATACGATGCGTCTACATTTACATATAAAAATAAATCTACATATTTAAATAAATAAAGTAAAATAACTAACTACGACCGGATTAACCAGTTGACAGCCACTAACTTCAAACACATCCATTCAGTTGTCTAATACCCCCTGCCACACGCCTCCAGGACGGATTGCAGAGTACGGCGTAGATCCGCATACGTAGACGAAAGACAAAAACGACATACTTAATCTATGCGTTTTTGTAATCCATCTTTGTGATCTTGAATGCATATGTTGGTATGTGGTCTGCCGAGGGGGTGGAGAGGGTATTTTTTCCAAACCCACCCTTCCTCCTCCTCACCCGACTGATGAGAATAAGCAGCGGCGAAAGGCGAAAAGAGAGCAGAATGGAGTGGCGGCAAAACCACCGTGATGTGAGATGGACGCATGAAGCATAGCAGACACGCTCCATTGCCCCAATCTGTCCCATCTGATACGCTACCCGGGCGGCTGGCGCGGACGGATGGGAGGGTTGAAGCCGCCGAGTCCGGCGTCGACAGAGATGAGGAACAAAGAAAGAATGAAGAGAGAGAGAGGGAGGGAGGGAGAGAGAGAATCGTCCCGTCTGCTTTGCTCAAAAAAAAAACAAACCGACCTCGTTTTGTTTTATCCCCGCGTTCTTTCCCCATCAGATTACCTCCGACCTAGGGTTGGTGTCCTGGGACCTGAGTTGGGTGGGAAGGGGGAGCTTTGCGTTCGATTATTTGGGACTCCGGGACGTCCAGGACACGCGTCTCGTCGGCAGGAACACTCTCTCTCTCTCTCTCTCTCTCTCTCTCCCAATCGCTGCCAAGGGCGTCCTTTTGCAGACGGCGGCGGGTGTAAAATGGGTATTAATCGGATTAATTCATTGCGGGGGTATGGAGACTCTGGAATTGCTTCCGAAAGGCAATGCCTGGCAGATTAAAATCCCTCCTTCCCCCCTCCCGCTCTTTCATATCCGGCTGCCGGAGACCAGCCGAGGCTGACACTTCGGAAAATGATTTTCAAATTCAATTTGCGAGAATTTGCGAGGGAGTTAATTTTTTGGCAAATTTTTTATGAAACGGTATCCCGACTTATTTCCTGTTTTCGTGAGAAATTCTCATCCGTAATAAGCATAAACATGGATTAATTTAATCGCGAAATATTACGATAAGGCTGAAAAGGATATTGTGTAGAGAATGATGTAGGTTATATCTACATACATTAGATGACACACATTCCCCAAGTCGCGGTTAGGATGAGTGGCAGGTGGTGGTTCATCACCAGTTTGAAACATCAAAGATTGTCTTAAGTGTTACTTGCAATTATTATATAAAATTATTTAAATAATGAAGATGATGATAATGAAAAATGAATACACTACGGTATTTAAGCTTGAAATACTTCTCTAAGCATACGAGATAAACTGCTGGTAACAAGAATGGCCGCAAACTGAGATTAAATGGAATTATGACAACGTATACCAGGTGTAAGGAAAAAAATCTTCCCTTAACCTGGGCGCTTACAGTAGTTCTCATCACTTTCACTTAATGTTCGTAGGTACAATGATATTATGAATCCGTCAGTACTACCCTTGATCTCTATCATTTTGACCTGACGCTTTTTCATTCACTTGCATAGTGATTATCTAGGTCAAAGTAAAAAATATGTAGACGATGTATCCTTGAGATAACGAACGTTTGTGACACACGAAGTTCCATAAAAAATGTCTATTGGAAATTTAATTTTTGGCAAATATGAAATGAGTTTTTTTAACTTGCTTATCCTATGTGTACATGGCTTCAATTACTGTTGAAGCACGTGGTTTGTACCCGTTTCCGACTCCATTGAAACTGCAACTAAAATGGCTTCGTCATTATTTACGAATCGGATAAATATTTTGAAAAATAAGTTTCGAGGATGTTGTAGAGAATACCAGGTAATGGGAATGTCTAAGAGATTGTAATCATTCCAAGAGTATACAAAAAATGGAGGTGCATTGCTCGATTAGATAATTCGCTGAGCCATAACTTGTTTACCCTGCTCATTTCATCTACGCCTATATAAAACCCCGCAAGCCGCCGCAAGGACGTGTGGTGGGGGGTTTTAGGTCACCACTCGTAAAAAAGAACAATAACTCATGCAAAAACAACAGCATGGAAAATTACACCCACAGCGGCGCAGACACTCATGCAAAAATTCCTTCATCCAAAACTCATGCAAACACATATACCATAAACCACGAACAACTGCACCCCAGAATGCAGGGCGAAAGCCATCCAACAACACGCAAGCCAGGACAAAACATGCAAGAATACGAAACTCCACCACTACATGAACATGCAACGCAAAACGCTTTCACATGCGCAAGACGCTAATAATCGTGCATATCGTGATGATGATGGAATATACGAGGTACGTAAGGCCATTTAATTAGAAATCGAACAACAACAGGGTCCATCTGTCTATGCATACTTCATAGCCTGCAAATCACTCAGAAGGCGTGCGGCAGGGGGTGTTAGGTCATCAGCCTTCAGTTGCTAAATGTATAAGTGTCCGAGATTATTGGGTGGCAGTTGGGTCCACCGGTCGTCGTGTTTTGGTCGTATTGCTTTTGATTTTATAATGATAGCGAATCGTGTGAGGTAAGAAATACTTCCTGAATTTATTGGTGTAGTATTCCATCTCCCTTATCTTTCAAAAATGACCCAATCTGCCGTTAAAATGAAGCGCCTTAAATATTTCTCCGGTGTGATATGTAAAATCCAATGTCCTATATTTTATAATAGTTATGTACATCTACTAAATACCCTGCAAGCCGCCGCAAGGGCGTGTGGTGGGGGGTGTTAGGGCACCACCCGTTATTTAGAAAGAAAATAAAACCGCATGCAAAAGCCACAAATTTATACCATCCGCAAGCAAAACATGGTATACACTCATGCAAGAACACATACACTCCACACACATGCAAACTCTCAAACCACCAACTAACATACACATGCACCTATAAATACACCTAATATCCTTTAGGCCCTCTTTTTTTAAGGGTGGTGACCAAACACCCCCCGCCACACGCCAATGCGGCGGCTTGTGGGCTATTATGTAGATGTAGATAGGCCCATCCTCTCATTTGCTTCTTTCATCCTAGTTTCTCCATTACCTGTGTTACGCTCGTCCATCTATCGTAAAATTTCTTCACACTGCCAACTTTTTTGCACATTTTTTGTCTCCTTAATCAACTTCTACTCCGGCCGGTCCCGAACACTGCCCACACCTTCCAAGTGCCGTCTCACTAGTTAAATTAACACCTTCCCGCTATTTTGTCATTACATATTCCTACCACTTGTTGAAGAAATCCAAGTTTAAGCCTGGTCCACAAAACTTTTTAACGTGCTCGCTCCATGCTAAGAATATTCCAAGGGTGACGCCCGGAGGTAAATTTTTGTGCAATGATTATAGGTTATCAGCGCGTAAGGTTAGATTGAAAAACGAGAGCTTCTACCTCTCTCAGCTGTGGTATCTATATTTCTCATTTTATCCTGGAGGTCGAATCTGTCAGTGTATTGTGGGGCCATAATAATTCCATGGGTGTTACTAGTAAACTCTTGGGTGTTCTCTACCTCTCTAATACTCTGTCCCCGCCTCACATTCTCCCTCTCCTTCAGAAACCACTCCTTTCATCCGGGAACTCCCTAAGACTATGGAATTAAGGATGCGCAGAATGTGTTGTGTTCGGGGAGGACCCTGGTTACACCCTCCCGCAACCCCTCCCTCCGCAAACACCTACCCCTTCGGTCGTGTCCGTCGCCCAAGACACACTGATGTAGGGGGACTCCTGAAACGAGAGATACGTGGACGTTGGAGGCGCCTGAACTTGTACACTCCCTCAAGGAATGTTGGTCGTGCTAGTAATGACCAAGAACCTTATTCCATTAGTATTCCAATTTAATTTAGAAATTTTCGAAAACAGAAGCACTAAACGTGCAAGTGAGCACGACATCTACATCTACATAATACCCCGCAAACTGCCGCAAGGGTGTGTGGCGGGGGGTGTTAGATCACCACCCGTAAAAAGGAACAATACTACATGCAATATCAACATATACATGCAAAACTAAAACCACAGCGGCGTACACACTCATGCACAAATCCCTTCATCCAACAGTCATGCAAAAACATACCAAGAGTAAAGACTTCAAATTGAAAAGAAAGAGTGCGTTATATCTTGTTTATAAATCTATTGTTCTAAATGTTAGGGTGCAATTTTAAAAAAATTCTATTAATTATTTCAACACATTTTTCCCCGTCAAAATTACTTTGGAACTTGTCTATGAGGTATACCGGCCTGTGATAAACATTGTTACATCATCAAGTCCCGATGATGCTATAGTATAGAGTAACTAGTCGGCAATTAAAATTCCGTGGAAAAGCAATTATGGTTCTTCCTTTTCAAGAAATATTTTAGTTACCTTATTAAAATTGTCCCTAAAGTATTAGATGTTTTCGTTGTGGCAAACAATATCTGTGAACGATTTAATCTTCATTCTCTGCCTGGCTTCTGCCGAGAACAGACGTGCTCGAGCTCGCTCCCTAGAACCGGTTCGACCCTACCTGAGACTACCTGCGTGCCTGCTGTTACTTCTGTGTTTGTTCTTCCCTAGTGAAGTGTAGTTTAGTGTTAGCTTTAATTTTGTGAAATAGTTAGTTTATTTAGTTTTTGTGCTGTTTGTTATTAGTTTTTAATAGTTTGGTGGTATTCCTAGTGGGTACTCTTAGTGGCTTGCGGTGGTTTTTGTCCGTCGAATCTAATTGGTTATCGGTGAGTGTTTTATTTTCTTTACCATCTTTTTTCTTTCCTTTCTTTACTTACTTACAAAGCGTAACTTATTGATTGAGCTAAATTTAACTAACCCCTCTTAGAAATTTTAGCATAGTGTATACAGGTTAGCTTTTGTTGGGAACTCAGTAGTTTAATTAGGATGGCTTCATCTAGGTCCCCTGTTGCCATGCTCGAAGGCACTGGCGAATGCGCGGCTTTAAGGGCCCGTATCGTCATGCTGGAGAGAATGGTGCGGGAGCTTCGATCGGAGATCGCCGGCCGGAGGGCTCCCCTCGGGAGAGATGGTGCTCGGGGTGGGAATACGAAAACCCGCCACGCCCATATGGGTGCACGGATTCGTCCGAATGCTACACGTGGCTGGGCGATTAGAGACCTACCCCGTGTCCCATCTCCCAACGAGGGAGTGTCTCACGTCCGTAGGTCAGACGATTGGAGGGTTGTCTCTCGAGGCAAGGGGAAGGTAACGCTGCGGCGTGGATTGGACTCTGCGGAGGCAGATACCATCCCCGTCTCCAACAGGTACCAGGTGTTGTCGGATGACAGCACCACCGTACCTGCAGCCCCTACCCCTACTCCGAGGGCACTGCCTAGGGTAAGACGTCAGGGAACGGGAAGGGAGGGAATTGTAGTAATAGGTAGCTCGAATGTCCGTCGTGTAATGGTCCCATTGAGGGAAAGGGCGCGCCGCGTAGGCGCCGATCAACGGGTGACCGCCTGGTGTATACCAGGCGGAGGAGTCCCTCAGGTGACAAAGGCGATCGAGGCGGCGGTCAAAGGCACGAAGTGCTCTAGGCTGCAGGTCGTGGCCCATGTGGGCACCAACGACGTCACGGACCGTGGATCCGAGGAGGTCCTCCGTTCCCTTAGGGAACTGAGCTCCGAGGTGAAGCGCGTCCAGGGCGTCGAGGGGGTTCGGCTGGGACTAACGGTCTGCAGCATCGTTCCGAGGGAGGATCGCGGGTCTCTGGTTTGGAGCCGAGTGGAAGGCATAAACCAGAGACTATCGAGATTCTGCTCGGACATAGGAGCCTCCTTCGTCGACCTCAGACCAACCCTCCGATCTTGCAGGACTCCCCTTAACCGATCTGGGGTCCATTACACGGCGGAAGCGGCGAGTAAGGTGGCGGATAGGATACTCGACCACTGTAGGCCTTTTTTAGGATAGAGGGCAGGTCACTTAGTGGGTCAATAACATCTGGGGATAGCGCGTATAATATTATTAATAAAAATATAAAAGTCATTGACAACACTGGCATTGATTTAGAAAGACATGTGACACGCACTTCCCCACAAAGGCGTCCTAAATTACAGTCTACATCTACATCTACTCAATACCCCGCAAGCCGCCGCAAGGGCGTGTGGCGGGGGGTGCTAGGACACCACCCATAATTTAGAAAAGAAAAATAATAAAAAAAAAATCGCATGCAATAACGACAAAATCATATATAAAAAAACATGGCATACATTCATGCATGAACACTTACACCCCACACACATGCAAACACTCAAACTACCAACTAACATACACATGCACCTGAAAGTATACCTAACATCTCTATAGTGTTTAATTTTGTTCCGACTTGTAAATTCAAAGTTTTTAATATTTCTAAAGTGACTTCGGTTTCTTGCTATTATGATTACTGATTGTTCGGGGAAAGAATGAGTATTTGTACCTATCTGTCTTGGAATCTATCTCCCTTAGTTTATCTTTGTGGTCTGATCTACCTAAGTAGTGTGGGGCCATTATAATTCCTTCAGTGTCATATTTAAACTCGTTTGTTCTGAACCTTTCTAAAAGTCTAAGCCTCGCTTGTTCTCTCCGCACTTCAAGTGGTTCCCAGCCTAAATCCCCTAAGAGACCTGTCACACTTGTGTTTTTATCATAACAATTTTTAACGAATCTAGCGGATTTTCTCTGGACTTTATCTAATTCTTTTTGCCAAATTTTCTCCCACGGATCCCAAATACTTGCGGCATATTCCAAATGAGGTCTAACTAGAGCAAAATAACACCTCTCTTTAACTTTCTCACCTCTCTTTAACTTTACTCTTTTAACAGTCAGGCACAAATAAGGACGTTATTCAACATAAAAATAATTTAACTATACTTGTTATAAATTGCCGAAGCCTCAAGAACAAATCAGCGGATCTAGAACACATAATCCAAACTCATTCCGCTGATATAGTAATAGGCACAGAGAGTTGGCTGTGCAATGATATTAATGACCAAGAAATTTTCCCAATAGATTTCAAAGTTCACCGACACGACAGAGATACAAGACCCGGAGGAGGGGTTTTCGTGGCAGTTAAAAGTCATTTTGAAAGCAGGCAAGTTTCATTTGAAAATAATAACATAGAAAGTGTTTGGTGCACCTTACTACGGACCAATCAACCCAACATAAATTTATGCTCTTTCTACAGACCTCCAGACTCAGATTTGAAAACACTTCACACCCTCAACGATCAAATTCACAAGTTAACACGTAAATATAATAACAGCATAAACATAATTGGTGGCGACTTTAACCTCCCAGGTATAGATTGGGACAGCAATATCGTTAAATCTGGGACCCGCGATCGCGAATCTTGCAATTCCATGATAAAATTGGTTCAAAGAAACTCCCTTCATCAAGCAGTACGCATGCCCACCCGTGGAAAAAACATATTGGATCTATTTCTTACAAACACGCCGGAACGTATTATTAGTGTATCAACTGATGAGGGCTTGAGTGACCATAAAGCAATTAATGTCCATTTGGACATAGCAATAAAAAAGATTGTTAAACCAAAAAGAAAAATTTATAATTACCATAAAGCAGACTTTGAATCTTTTGCCAATCAATTAAACTCTTCACTACCCGAGTTCAAAACCCGCTTAAGTCATGTCCACGTGGAAGAAACTTGGACAGAATTTGTCAATATCATGCAAAAAGGAATCGTAGATTTCATACCTATAAAATACGTTAAAGCAAATCGCGACCCCAGGTGGTACAATAAAGACGTTAGAAAAGCCCTTCGAAAGCAGAGAATGCTACACTCTAGGGTAAAGAGGGCAGGCGTGAACACATCATCTCCTGAGAATACACAATTATGGGACACATATAGATCCTCTAAAATTGAAACCAAAAAACAATTACGTAGCGCCTTACTGGAATTTAAACGCAAAGTACTTTGCGAGCACTTGGACACTGACCCCAAAGCTTTCTGGCCATATGTTAGGGAAGTAAATGGGAGTAAACAAACCGTGGCTTGCTTAAGGGATTGTAGCAATGTAATTCATACAGACAGCGAGGTTAAAGCTAACATCTTAAATTCATTCTTCCAAAGCGTTTTCTCGAATGATGTTGCCACCGCATATCTCCAAGAAACAATACATACTCCACCCATGGAAAAAATAACAGTGGACCAACAAGGAATTCTAAAATTACTTAATGAGATTAAACCCAACAAATCCCCGGGTCCCGAAAATATACCAGCTAGGGTGATAAAACATTTAGCTCCAAACATTGCCCCGTACCTTGAGTTTATATTTAAAAAATCCCTCAAGGAGTGCAAAGTACCTAAGATTTGGAAAACCGCGCAAATAACGCCTATTTTTAAAAGTGGTGACAGGGAGGATCCCAGTAATTACAGACCTATATCTCTCACTTCTATCTGTTGTAAAATCTTAGAGCACATAATTGTCAGTTCAATAATGAGACACCTTGACAATATTAACTTTTTAAGTGACAATCAACACGGATTCAGGAAAACCCGCTCCTGCGAAACCCAATTAGGATTATTTACACATGATTTACTTGTATCTGGTGAGAGAGGTAGGCAAGTGGATGCCATCTTCTTAGATTTTCAAAAGGCATTTGATAAAGTCCCACATGGTAAACTCATTCATAAATTAAAGGTCGCGGGTATAAACAAGGGCGCCATAAGTTGGGTTAAAGATTTTCTTTCAGAGCGGGAACAGAGGGTAGTCCTTGATGGCGCTAGTTCCGACAGCGTTCGAGTCACGTCGGGGGTACCTCAGGGAAGTGTGATCGGGCCGTTACTTTTCTTGATTTTTGTTAACGATTTGAACCGCGAAGTGAAAAGTAAAATTAGGATGTTCGCGGATAACACGGTGATCTATCGGGAGATATCTGGGGATGAGGATCTTTTTATTCTAGCGCAGGATTTAGATTGCATTACTAAATGGTGTTCTAACTGGGGATTGACTCTAAATTATAATAAATGTTCCGTGGTAAATTTCTTTAAAAGATCAACGGGATTTGCTTACAAATTAGCTGGAGGTGACCTAGCAGTAGTTGATACGGTAAAATACCTAGGTGTCACATTCACTAAAGACTTAACTTGGGGGACTCACATACGTAAAGTCTGCGGTCAAGCAAATAAAAAATTGGGATTCATTAGACGCATTGTCGGCAAAAGTGACTCAAAGGTCAAGGAACGTTGTTATTACGCTCTTGTAAGGCCTCATTTAGAATACGCATGCAGCGTGTGGGACCCGAGTGAAAAAGGTCTCATTCGGGAAATTGAGAAGGTTCAACGCCGGGCAGCCCGTTTTGTAAAAAATTCCTACGATAAAACGCAAAGCGTTACCGAAATGCTCATGGATTTGGGGTGGGAATCATTAGAAGAGAGACGATTCAATGCAAGACTGAAATTATTAAATAAATTCAGATCCGCATGTTTCAGCACCGAGGTCTCGCAAATTATTCGTACTCCTACATACATTGGTCGCTTGGATCATGCATATAAAATTCGGGAAATAGATGCCAGGACTAGCCGACTCAAGGACTCCTTCTTCCCACGGACAATACGGGATAGCAACTGCAGGGTTATAGATAGTAAAAATTCCACTTGCCACCCTTCAGTGTCTAAAAAATAATTAGTTCTACTTAAATGCATGCTCCTCCACTAACCTTATGTGTTTTGTTATAATAACCCATTCTTTCCGAATGACCTCATTCGTGTTCTGTTCATCTGTTTTTAAGTTTCCCTTTCAATCCCTCGTCCCTCTCCGCGGGGGGAAATTCCTGCTACCTGCAACGTTGGGTCGAATTCCCTTCCTTTTACTGTCTCTTTGGGGGGTTGAGTGTTTTGTGGTGCATTTTCATGTGGTAGTGATGTTTCACATTCTTGCTTGTTGTGTCCTGGCTTGCGTGTTTTAGGATGGCTTTCGTGCTGTATCCTGGGGTGCAGTTTTTTGTTGTTTGGCGGTGTATGTGTTTGCATGAGTATTGGATGGAGGGAGTTTTGCATGAGTGTGTGCGCTGCTGGGGTGTAATTTTCCGTGTTGTTTTTTGCATGTGGTATTTTTCGTTTTGACGGTTGGTGACCTAACACCCCCCGCCACACGCCCTTGCGGCGGCTTGCGGGGTATTATGTAGATGTAGATGTAGATGAATCTTCAAATCCAAAGATTATGCATAGAATTAAAAATGTCGATTTAACGTTACGGAAATTAATTTCCCTCTTTCCCAAGCGTTCTATGGTGAAGAACTACACTGCTTTTCAATTATGGAATCCTGGTGAAAAAATAATTTCGTTGTTATTAACCGATTGAATTTTACTTATTTTTAGGAAAAATATGGATAGAATGTTTTTAAACTGGAGAAAAAACTAATCTCAGTCGATGAAGTCATATAATTGCTTATTTTTATAAATAAACTTTTTTTTTTCAAAGAAAAATATTTTACGGATCACAACCGGTTTAGCCGAATACCATAAATCTCTGCACCAGTCATTTGAAAAACTGTTTTGCATAGCATTTAATGTTTATTTACTATCTCAGGTACCACATCAACCCATTGTATATACCATTGTGAAGGCTGTTGGTCGCATAGACGTAATTAATGTCAGGTATCTACATGTACACAAGCCTCCGCAAGGGCATTTGGCGGGGGGTGTTAGGTCAGCACCCGTAAAAGAGAATAAAACCGCATACAAAATCAACGAATTCATACCAATCTACACCCACTAAGTCGTATATATTCAAGCAAAAATCTTTTTAACTTTTGCACATGCAAATACATATACTATCAACTAATCACACAAGCAATTAGAATTTCATGCTGTTTAATTTTATTCACTCGAACTTCGACATTCCTCGAACGAAAAGAATCACGTTACAAAGAAATCACAAAGAAATCACAAAGAAATCACAAAGAAATTTAACACCACGCATTTCATGGGGAGCACATATCTACATCTACATCTACATCTACATAATACCCCGCAAGCCGCCGCAAGGGCGTGTGGCGGGGGGTGTTAGGTCACCAACCGTAAAAAAGAAAAATACCACATGCAAAAAACAACACGGAAAATCATACCCACAGCAGCGCACACACTCATGCAAAAATCCCTTCATCCAATACTCCTGCAAACACATATACCGCAAAACAACTAAAAAACTGCACCCCATGATGCAGCACGAAAGACATCCTACAACACGGAAGCCAGGACACAACAAGCAAGAAATTGAAACATCACTACCACATGAAAATGCACCACGAAACACTCTACCCCCAAAGAGTCTGTAAAAGGCAGGGAATGCGACCCAACGTTGCAGGTAGCAGGAATATGCGGATCAACTTTAAAGAAACTTGGCTTCATAAAACGGGTGGTGGGGAAATGTAATGAAAAAGTTAAAGAGAGGTGTTATTTTGCTCTAGTTAGACCTCATATGGAATATGCCGCAAGTATTTGCATGTGTGTGGGGTGTAAGTGTTCATGCATGAATGTATGCCATGTTTTTTTTTATATATGATTTTGTCGTTATTGCATGCGATTTTTTTTTTTTAATTATTTTTCTTTTCTAAATTATGGGTGGTGTCCTAGCACCCCCCGCCACACGCCCTTGCGGCGGCTTGCGGGGTATTGAGTAGATGTAGATGTAGATGTATTTGGGATCCTTCATCTACATCTACATCTACTCAATACCCCGCAAGCCGCCGCAAGGGCGTGTGGCGGGGGGTGCTAGGACACCACCCATAATTTAGAAAAGAAAAATAATTAAAAAAAAAATCGCATGCAATAACGACAAAATCATATATAAAAAAAAACATGGCATACATTCATGCATGAACACTTACACCCCACACACATGCAAACACTCAAACTACCAACTAACATACACATGCACCTGAAAGTATACCTAACATCTCTATAGTGTTTAATTTTGTTCCGACTTGTAAATTCAAAGTTTTTAATATTTCTAAAGTGACTTCGGTTTCTTGCTATTATGATTACTGATTGTTCGGGGAAAGAATGAGTATTTGTACCTATCTGTCTTGGAATCTATCTCCCTTAGTTTATCTTTGTGGTCTGATCTACCTAAGTAGTGTGGGGCCATTATAATTCCTTCAGTGTCATATTTAAACTCGTTTGTTCTGAACCTTTCTAAAAGTCTAAGCCTCGCTTGTTCTCTCCGCACTTCAAGTGGTTCCCAGCCTAAATCCCCTAAGAGACCTGTCACACTTGTGTTTTTATCATAACAATTTTTAACAATTGGGAGATCCTTGGGAGAAAATTTGGCAAAAAGAATTAGATAAAGTCCAGAGAAAATCCGCTAGATTCGTTAAAAATTGTTATGATAAGAACACAAGTGTGACAGGTCTCTTAGGGGGTTTAGGCTGGGAACCACTTGAAGTCCGGAGAGAACAAGCGAGACTTAGGCTTTTAGAAAGGTTCAGAACAAACGAGTTTAACTATGACACTGAAGGAATTATAATGGCCCCACACTACATGGGTAGATCAGACCACAAAGATAAAATAAGGGAGATTAGATTCTAGTACAGATAGATACAAATACTCATTCTTTCCCCGAACAATCAAAAATCATAATAGTAAGAAACCGAAGTCACTTTAGAAATATTAAAAACATTGAATTTACCAGTCGGAGCAAAGTTAAACACTGCAAAGCTGTTACGTGCATGTGTACAGGGTTCGTCCGGAAAATAACTGTACTGAGCTCAGGAAAAAAAATTTATTACACTTTTACATATCTTAAGCTAATATTCCTCAAAATAGGACCCTTGTGAGTCGATACACTTGTTCCAGCGGCGTTCCCATTCCTGGAACGCTCCCGCGAAGGCATCATCGGGAACCTCTCGAAGACACGTCGTCACGGCCTCTTTGACGGCGTCCAAAGACCCGTATCGCTAAAAAATTTCGCTTTATTATCGCTAAAATGTTCTCTAAAAAATGTGGATCATTTTTGCAGTGATCCGCAAGTTGTGTCGCGATTTCAAAACGATTGAGTCTTTGATCATCACTGAGCACTTTCGGCACCAACTTTGCACAAATTTCTCGCGTCTGTAATTGCTCCCTAATAATCTCGTGCACTATTGTTTTTGGCACATTACACTGCTCTGCTATCATCCGAACACTAAGACGACGATCAGAGTTCAATACATCGCGAACCTTTCGCACATTTTCGTCGGTGAGTTTCGTTGATGGGCGTCCAGGCCGTGGTTCGTCGTCGACCTCTTCTCTGCCCTCCACGAACATCTTGTGCCACCGAAAGATCATGTTTCTGGACATGGCTGACTCCCCGTAAGCCTGGTTAATCATACCGACAGTTTCGGTAGACGATTTCCCAAGCTTTACCGCAAATTTGATGGAATAACGCTGCTCCAAAAACTTCGGCATCGCGTTCCGTGACGTGGGTCGAGCGTGGAGGTTCGCGTTAACAGAGCTCCTCACTACACCACAGCTCAGAGCCGACTGCCTTTTTCAGCGTCGCTTGCCAACATACCCCCCTCCAATCGCAGCCCGTCAGAGCGGTGCTGGGCGCGCCTGGAGCGGCGGGAAAAAATCAGTACACTTATTTTCCGGACGAACCCTGTATGTAAGATGTAGTTTGAGTGTTTGCATGTGTGTGGGGTGTAAGTGTTCTTTCATGAATGTATGGCATGTTTTTTGTGGATGTATGAATTTGTGGTTCTTGCATGCGGTTTTTTTTCTCTTTTTTAAATTACGGGTGGTGTCCTAACACCCCCCGCAACACGCCCTTTTGGTGGCTTGCGGGGTATTAAGTAGATGGAAATGTAGATGAAAATGATTACATAAAAGAGGAGCTAAGTAGTCTACTTGAAGCAATATCATCTAGCTCTCCGTGGTACCCTGAAAGTACCCCTAGGGTATGACAGACGGGGTGATTCAACTGGAAGCGGTCAAAATCACATTTTTTAAAATCTTAGCTATCAATAAAAATTTAAAAGACTTCAATTGATGCAGAAAATTTTTACCGTAGGTACATGAAATACGGTATCTGAATGTACAATACTTCTTTCTGTTCGTACGCGAGAGAAACTTCGATTAACAAGGAAAATAAACGAAGGTTAGATATGAGTCCATCCTAAAGTCGTGGAAAACATGTGCTAATAATTTGGGTATCCATTTATCCGTGTTTGCATACATACACTCCCCTAAATAGTTACAGTGAAGATTTACTGATTTCGGTTCCCGTTCAACATGAAGGACGTTTAATCTCTTCGTCCACCTCAAGATCTGCTCAATAACACATATGCCGAAAAAATGATTTCCTCTCCAGTGAAAACAAAGTTTATTTAGAATTTCATATCTTTTTACGTCCGTTCCATGAAATTTTTATTTTTAGTTTCAATCATCGTCGTCAACCATCTCGTCTCCCGACTGTGTACGTATTCGAAACTCAGAATTTTCCATCCCACAGAGATTTATCCTCCGTGGACCCTCGCTGCAAAAGGTTTGAATCTCCAAGTTAGACGAATGAAAGATCCCATATTTTATCTCACATTCCGTTTCCCCTCGGGTATAAAAAAGAAGGCGTGGCCAAGAATTCTGTCGCAACAGTCCGTGCTTTTCTAGTAGAAATTGAGAACGACCTTTTCGATTGCGGATTATATTTCATACTATTTTCGATCTCAGCCGTGTTTAAGAGTAATCATAATAGTAAGAAACCGAAGTTACTTTAGAAATATTAAAATCATTTAATCGACAAGTCGGAAAAAAATTAAACATCGCAAAGACATTAGTTATATTTCTAAGTGCATGTGTATGTTAGTTGGTAGTTTGTGTGTTGTATGTGTATGGGTTGTAAGGGTTTGTGCATGAATTAATACCGTTTCGTTTGTGGATATCTTACTGGCTCCCCCCCCCCAGAGGGCCCGGGTTCAAATCCCGGCGGTTGAATATTTTTCAGAGGTATCTCGATCCCTACTTGAGGTGCTTTGCGGTGGGCACTTTGAGTGAGTACGCCGTCTGTCGGATGGGACGTTAAGCTGCGGACCCCTTGGCGCATTTCGTAAAGAGTAGGCTAATGCCGACGCCGGGTTTCTGTCCACCCTTAATCCTTTCCTGTCCATCCTCTAAATGGCGCAAATTACCTCAGCTGTCGGTCGCCTTCCCTTAATACTACTACTATTTCGTTTGTGAATTGTTTAAATTTGTGGCTTTTGCATGCGGTTTTTTTTCTTCTTTAATTACGGGTGGTGACCTAACACCCACCGCCACACGCCCTTGCGATGGCTTGCGGGGTATTATCTAGAAGTACGTAGATTTGGAAGAGTCAAAATGAAAGTTCAAATATAGCTTCCTAAGTTCCAAACAGTCAACTTGCAGTAAACACCCGTCCATACATTTCTAAACCCGAATATTTGAACTTTAAAAATAAAAATTAATAATTTCGTCTAGCACAACAAAAAATGCACAGTTTCTATTAATATCCACTGAAAACCTTCCAAGCCGACGCAATGACGTTAAGTGGGTGGTGAGGTAAGGCGCCAGCCATATGGTATATGCACGACTATTAGTCTATACATGCATTTGAATATATTTTTGCTCCCATACGGAAACACTCCCACACATACACGCCTATTTATGTTACAAAAGAAATAATCAAATCAAAACTAAGTAAATATTTTGATTTTTGTCTATAAGTGTACGAGTATATATTTGGATGCTTGAGTTCGATACGTACATTTTACTAAAAGTGCGTGCCCAATACGTAAGACTCAATATCCAAGATAGTAAACTGAAAATTTAAAAAAAATGTTATTTCATTGTATTAAATTGTTTGTGAAAGTCATGGATAAACCACATGCACTGACCAATAAGTTCTTCAGAGTTTATGCACAGAATTATTATATGCAGTGCTACACATCCTTTTTCCACCAAGTACCGCACTACATTAGATGTATGACGAACTAGCACACTGCATTAGGACTTATGCCCCGCACCGAATGTTTTATTATGCATTCAAATTTGAATATTGAAATTATTTTTTACATTAGGGGGCATGTAAATTAACCAACAAAAAGATTCGTAATCAATTAGTTTAGGCACGAAAAAATTAAGTTTTTCAATTATTCACGTAAAAAATGATTTGTAAAGTACTTCATGTACTATATCGTTTAATTTTAATATAATCAGCAACGGCGATCGTAGGTTCTGCACCATTGTTTCATTAAGTATTACTTACGTAATGGAAGAGGTGACGTATTATTAAAAGCACCATTCTCCGTATCTAATTTCAACTAATTAATTGAGGACATATTCCTGTATACCACGCCCAGCACACGGTAGCAGTAGACGTGATGTGAAGGAATGTGCCCATTTTTAGGCGGAAATAACTTTGCGAATTTCTACTTTTCAAATTCATTTATGTCACAACTCGCTCCAGCTTCACTCAGCCATCAGCAGGTATAAAAAGACTAAAGGTTCTCTTAAATAAATTTCATCTTTAATTTGAAAAGTGCAAAGCAACATTTACCCTTCAAAAAATTATAATCAGTTTCGTTAAAAGGGGGTTTGGGGAGTTCTTGTGCGCTGTTCTCTAAGTACCGTGTACCACGTGCCGCATAAATATTTGATACTGCCGTATTGTGTATTTATGCGGTAGGTACTACCCCACTCTCTTGACTGCCTTTCCACCCGTCAGCCAGCAGACAACTTCCCACGCCACCCACCTTCCCTTTCACCGCCCTTCCCCGCCTTCTCCCTTTCCAACACCCTCCATCCCTCCCATACACTCTCCCTCCCAACCACTCCGCAGGAGCAGCTGAGCAAACCTTTAAAGCCAGCAGCGCGCAATAACCTTCGCCACCCGCTGGGACCTCCCTTGAGAAATACTTCAGACTTCCAGTCTCGCTTCCCTCTCTCTTCCATCCTTCCCGCCCTCTCAGCCCCTCTCGCAGGACATGTCCCAAAGGGTCGAGTTGTGGGGCGGGGAGGAGGGGTTTAGGGACAGGTTGAAGTTGGGGAGGAGGGGACGGGAGACCCTTTATTTTTCCCTGCTTCTCCGCCCATTTCGCCAAACAATTCAACCCCGCCCCGCTGCGCTGCTCTCGCCCTCATCTTCCTCCTGGCGCCCGGCGGCGAAGGGAAGAGGACGAAGGATCCGAGGAGGGAAGGGCTGAGGAATTTACCCTCTGGATTGAGCGAGCACCAAAACTCCCTAAGGCTGTCGCTGGGTTTCCTTTTCTCGCAACCAACTTCCACCTAAGACGGTCATAAAGATGGGGGATCGATTTATTGTTATTCATCTTCCTCTGCATTCATACAATGACCCGCATGCCGCCTCGAGGGCGGAGATGAAGGGGGGGAGGGGGGAAGATGGGTGCTTGGAGGCACCAGCCATTCATGCATAAATATGAGATTTTGCGTAAATGTGAATATATATTTGCTCATTTACACCAACAGCGGTACAAAGGCGCACACGCATACATCTATATCATGGAATATGGTGTGTTTTTGATTAAATCGTTCAATTTTGTTTTTTTTAAATGAAAAATTCATAGGTTTTTAAGGATTCGCCCATGTCGAAGAGTTACTCGTAAGAATTATGTTTCTCCTCGCGCCGTCTGTCATCGATGACCATGATGTGCATATTTAAGCATCGTTCTCCAAAGATTGCAGTGCTTTCTTCATTTAAAAGCGAGACACTTTGCAATTTTTTCTTATTTTACTCACGGAATTCGGGTTTTTATTGCAGTTATTTATTTCCCCCCAGATAGGTAGACCTCAGTGCAATCTGCCAATAGTTTTTAAACTGCATTCGGATTCTGTAGGTAAAGGAGAAATTCTAGATCACGAGTGTATATGTTGGTAAGATACGTTATTATATCTGTACGTTGGATTGTCTTGCTAGCAAACGGCAAGGTGTGTGGCAGGGAGTGGAATATATCTCAATATGCGTGCATAGTACGTTTAAAGTTCAAGGGGTCACGCACCGTTAATGAAAAGACTAATTAAGACACTAAAAGACAAGACACTTCTGTGTCTACACGATACCAATAAGCTACCCCAAGGGCGTTAGGCGGCAGGTGTTAGAATACCAGCAGCATTTCGTGTTCAAATATTCTCTTGCACAAAATATAATACCCTTAAAAACAGGTATAGTATAGGTGAGTACCACATGGTATAATGAATGTTACTTCCATAAGCAACACATCGGATAACGTTGTGTGATCCGCGCCTCCACTTGCCGGCGGGAAAGAACAAAACAGCTACTAACCGAAACAACATTCAACCGGAGTATAAATAGCCCGTGCCTGGGAAGGAGCGGCCAGTGTTTAATCCCTGAGCATAAATCAAAATAGGAAAGAGCTGACCGGTCCGAATGATTTTAAAAACGGTGTATCACGGAATGTGTTGTTGCTGACGAGTGATAATGTATAGTATATTTGGAAGTAAGCCAAAAACATAGTGTTGAAATGAGTGCAGTGATGAAATTTTGGGATGAGGATACTTACCTCGTGAACTCATATTGTATTAAAAAAACCTAAATAGATTCTAGATTAATTATTGAAGAGTTACCCTCATTGAAGACATCGCTCCATTTACTAGGCAGATACGAGGAGTGTGTGGGCAAGTTAACACACAATTAAGGTTTATTGGAAAATTATTAGCGACATGAGATGAGAAATTTAAAGAGCAATATTTTCTCTGGCTAGTTAGGCCTCATTTAGAATGTGCTGATTGTGCATATGATCCTCACGAATTAGTTTGAATGCATTATGTAGATTGAATGCCGAATTAGATCCCGTGCAGCGTAGAAAATCAAGATTTGTAAAACGCTGTTATGATAAACCCAATAGCGAATCTAGATTTTTGAGGAAATAGGTAGGGAAAAATTCAAGGAGTAAAGGTTAAATTACAGATTTTATCTCTTGCATAAATGGGAAGTAGGTCTCTTGAGTGTTGATTTTACTGTGTATTATTAGCTCCATCGTGCTACGGTAGGAGAGGTCATGCCAATATAATTCAAGAATGTGCAGAACAGATTTAAGAATTTATTTTCCACAAGAACGGTAAAGGATCAGAATAACTGCAAACGGTCTCGCTAGTGGGAAAATATGCCGTTTTTTATTCTTAGCAATCTAAAATGTTGCCGTTGTTTTACCTTAACGTTGTTTATATTGTTATTTTTAAATGTAACAGTTCTTCTCGCATGTACAGAGCTGTGCAGAGCAGACTACTCGTATTTTAGGACTATATACCGTAGTTCATGTATCTGTCCTGTTATCCTTATTTATTTTATTTTATTTTTATTCCATTATTTTTATTATTCAAAATTATTTCATTAAATAATTGTAACTAAGATTGAAAAAAACTTAATTTGTGATTTTGCATACGTGGTAATCACTCCTTGCCAAACACTCCAGCGGTAGCTTTCAGGGTACCATGAAGACCACTATTAGGGTACCACTATTTACGGGTGGTGACCTAATACCCCCCGCCACACGCCCTTATGGCGGCTTGCGGGGTATTATGTAGATGAAGATGTAAATGAAGATGTAGATTAATGAAATAAAGTGTGCTGTCTTTTGTTTTACCTGCCCATCTAATCCGGTAAATTTGATCAATGTTCTTCCTATTTCGGTGGCGGGAAACGTGACCACGCATAGGTATATTTATAAAGAAAACAAAAAAGGAAATATGCTAAACCTGTCCCACCAGATGACACTCTTTATTACCAAGTTGATATTGGTCGTAACATTTTGTTCCTGGAAAATATAGTACCTAAAATTTATGGGATCTGCAATGTACCCCTCTCCTCCAAAAGATTATTAATGTAATAATTTCTGTTGCTGCGTGAACAACTATACCATATGATTATTACTTTCATTGTGGAGTAGTCGGTTAAATGTTGAAAATATTAACTGAGTGGCAGATCAAGATTATTAGAGGAACTGGGTGGAGAATGACCGACGAAGCAAAGGTTAAAGTACAGATTAAATCTCTTGCAAAGATTGAAATATATTTTCAGCGATGGCGTTGAAAATGCATTATTAGCTCCATCATGCTACAGTAGGAGAGATTGTGCCAATAAAGGTGGATTGGTCAGTTGTAGTAGTGATCGATTTAAAATGTAATTTTTCCCACAAATGATAAGGGATCAGAATAACTCCATCCGACTGTGGTAGTGGGAAAATGAATTATTATGTTTTTATTCTATTGGAATTAGCATAGTATGCTGTTTAACCTTAGTCTATGCCCTTCTCGTTACTGTCGGCTCCTCTTTAATGCTTCGAGATATATATCTCACTTAAATATCGTAGTGCATGCACCTATAGTTATTCTGCTCTACACTATTTGACATGACTTTTTGAATTAATCATGGAGTTCCATCATATTCCGCGTTATAAGATTGAATTATTTTACAAAATATGTATGGTAACTAAAAACAAAGAAAGACATGAGTCTTGATTTGGCATGTCTGGTGTTTAATCAACCCCTGCCACACACCCTATCGGTAGTTTGGATGGTAGTATGAGAATTTAGAGGAAATACTGGGAGCATGGATAAACTTCAATTCGGCAGCTAATCTGATCTTTCATGTGGTGGTACTATGTCTTTTTCATTATCGCTATCGCGAAGCTTAAGCGAATAATAAAATTACACAAATACGATCGTGCCATGGTAATGCCATGAAACGCGGCGCTCAAAACTTCAATGCAACCAGCAGCTTTCGCAAGGTGGTGTTCAATGGACTGATATAACATCTGAGAAAACAAATGAAATCCTTTAATGTTATGCCAAAAATTGTTTCGAATGACTGGTGGAGAGGTTGATGGTATTCGGCCGAACCTGTTTTGACCCGTAAAGAATTGTTCTTTGCAAAATTATAGTTTTTTATACAAATGACAAATTTAATTTGCCTCCAACGAGTACTATTAGTAAGGGATTTTTGCATGAGTGTGTACGCCGCTGTGGGTGTAGAATTGCATGTGGTATTGTTTCTATTTACGGGTGGTGACCTAACACCCCCCGCCACAAGCCCTTGCGGCGGCTTGCGGGGTATTATGTAGATGTAGATTATCTGCTAGGTAGTTTAAAAAAACCAATCGATATATTTCCTTATGGTAAAACTTTATCAATTAATATGTGGTACGTTGTTTGATTCCTGTACTAGAATAAAGTGGAAGAAGGAAGTATTTTCGTCATAGGAACGCAGGCATCGGCTTTCGTTGTTCAAAAAAGCCCATCCACTTCCCCTTCCATCATCGTTTCCCCCTCTTCCCCATCCCACCACCCTGTTCACCCCCCACGATGCCCCCCCTACTGCCACTTCATCTAGCACTATGGCGGGCCTTAAACCGTGAGGTATCACTTTGCAGTGCAAACACAGAGAATAAGCATATGGTGTGCGCGTTCCCTTATGGGAGGAGAGAGAAGGGGCAGATAGGCTCGTAGAAAGGGGGAGAGGGTAGAGGGGAGAAGAGATGGCAAAGGGGTTAGTCTTATAACCCTGTGTTTGTCTCTCTCTATCTCCATGTCCCTCCCCCCCCCGCCACCTTGCACGCACAACGGTTTTGGACCTATTATTATCGCCACCCACTCGACGTGCGCGTCCCTTAGTAAGCGCCCCCTTTCGCCCCTCTTCATTTCCTCAAACCTACTAGCCCAGCACGCCATCTGCAAGGAGTGTGGCAGTGGGTGTATCACACTATGGTTTTACATTGCTTAAAGAGTTGTGGTCGCGGACTAGTTAGTCTTCAGGGTACTTCAGCTTACTGGCCCCCTACCCTGATGTGTGAATTTCACACGCCGTCGGGCTTAGTACTGGATGAACTCTACCATCACCTACCAAACCGACCTTCGTGTTGATTACTGTGTTTATGGTTATATATACATATATATACGATAAAAAACCCGAAAGCTCAGACAATCTACAATGTGAGTGTCCTTTTACGTGTTATCTATTTTATTTTGTATTCTATTGTGCCGTCCAACTAAAAATAAATATATATATATATATATATATATATATATATATATATGTGTATAATATAAATATATATATAAATATGTGTGTATATATATATATGTGTGTGTATATATATATATATATATATATATATATATATATGTGTGTGTGCGTGTGTATATATATATATATATATATATATATATATATATATATATATATATATGTGTGGAGGCAAGAGTAATTTCCCATTTTACTCAAATAAAACTCCGCGATGTTTGTCGAGGATTCCTAATCTGTACAAACCCTGCTTGCGTATTCCTAAGACCCATGAGTCGTGCTTGTTCTTGACGGCGTGTTTGCGACTCGGCGTTCGTACCAAGGATTTGGGACATTAATCGCAGAGCGTAACGGCCGGGTATAGTCTCCTAAGGGGTTAGTTCGTGGGAAGGGGAATGGGAGTGCGGGGTTGTGAGTGAGCGTGGAGAGTAATCCAAGCCAGGCATTCCACCGAGTGCTCATTCTTAATAAACGCGCAGCAGGACAACGGATAGAGTGAGCTCCGCCCACGGGGAGGATTCCACGATCGCAATATGCGGAAGATTCTATTCTAACTGCTGACCATCTGGTGCCGAAACATTCGTATTGAACCCTTTTACACATCGTGCCCCTTAATTAATGATTTCATGACGATGCAAGTTCTCTATTCAACACAAAAAAAGTTTTTGTAGACTAGTTATGCGTTAGAATACATTCAGATCTATTGATAGACGCAAAAGCTCATATCTATTATTCTTAGGGTTTTGAAGAATATTTATTGGGTGTAATTTTACTTCTCCATGGTACCCTGTGAGCCACCGCTTGGAAGTGTGGCAGGGTGTGATTCAACACTAGGTATGGAGCATTAGATATTTCATAATTTTTTACTCACATTATTAATACTATGGGTACTCAACCGGTTAGTTTACGTTTTGGATGGACTTAAACAATAGTAGAAAAAAGATTTGCTTGAGATTTAGTTGCCAATAAATGTGAAAATATTTGAAATAATGGAGGTAATTTTAACTACAACTACGTGCTCTGTGGCATCCAATTCTAAAATGCTTAATATACATCTACACAACAGTCCACAAGCCACCATTCAAATATAGGGAAAGGTTAGTACTGACTACTAATGATACCTGTACCACAAATGCTTAGCTCACAAAACTAATGATATGTCATGAAATTCAAATTTTCATATTTAACTATACGAATAAAAAAATACGGTTGATCTTTAGTGAACAAGCCTCCTAACAGCTTGCGTGATCAGTGTGCAGGACCAGTATACATATTTCTTTTTTTCGCGCAAATCAAATAATTGAACTATTTTTCAAGTTTTGAATTGAGTATAGCTTTTTTTTCAAGGTTGTAGCTCATTTATAACGACCGTCGTAAATCGAAAGCTTTACTCGTAGATTTAACCCAAGAAAGGAACATGATCAATTACTTTTACGAATTGTAATTTATCAAACATATGACGAAATTAATTCATTTCTAAATAGGGCTTTTTTGATTCCCTATCCGCCTCCAGCAGGAATTATTAGGAGTAAGAATACTCGTATGTAGCCTGATTTTTGGAAGTTAAAATTGTGGTGGTTGAACACCTTGGATCAAGTAAATCTCGAAACTATTCTAAATAGTTTCATTCACGACCTCAGACGTTGAAGATGGACGTGGAATATCAATTAGGCTAAGCTCAAGGGGGAAACTTCCAGAATACCGATTTCGATGAAAGCCATAATAAGTATTCATGCAGTAGGCCACTTGGTGGCCAGGGATTGAGCAGCCACGTGTGGCTGACCCAGCGGAAACCACCAGGAGATAAAATATCTGAATGGACAATTCCATTCCTTTGAAAAAAAATGTGCGTAGAAATACCAAATAGCCATCTTTGGACATGAATCAAAAGAGAAATTTTGTTCAAACAGATAATCACCATCATCATTGGCGATTAACGAATACTTGCACAAATCAGGATACAAAAAAACTCGATTGAAAATTACAAAACATGCATTATTACTATTTATGAATTTGTGAAATAATTATTAGGATTGTAACTCTAATTTCTATATTTGTAGTGATTAATCTTCGTCTCTCCGAAAATTTCTTTACTGTCGAAATGGCTGGATCTAGCAATCCTACAATATCCCAAAAAGAAGCCACTGCAAGGACATGTGGCGGTGGGTGTCCAGGAAATACTTAATTACTGTGTAATAATGAATTTCTGCCCACAAAATAATGTGATTAGGTTCAGTCTTGTGCATTAAAGAAGCAAGCATTCATTCAGTTCTATGCATGAACTATTTTTTGTACATGTATGGCTTGTGGGCGCTGTAATATCCTCCGCCACATGCCCTTGCGGCGGCTTTCAATGTAAGGATGTTCATCTACATATACACAATGCCCCGCAAGCCGCCGCAGGGGCGTGTGGCGGGGGATGTTAGGTCATCACTTGTAAAACATAATAAAACCTCATACAAAACCAAATCATGCTACAGCTATACAAATATTAGTTAGATCATGCACTTGATAAATTTTAAACACACGAAAGAAAGGACTTATATGCAGTAATATTCAATAACAGGATAGGTATATTCAAATGATAATGTAGAACTGTTAAAAATGTGGGTCTCTTAAATAAAAAGAATAACATGCAGGTAGAAGCATGCAGGATATATACTCTGTATGAAAAATATATACTCTACCGATTCTAATTATATCCTACGCGACTGCTGTCATATTTATTCGGATTTCTAATGATACGCGGAAAAAAACAATATTTTAAATTTATCCGTTCTGCAATAAAACTCCCCGATGTTGATGTAGATGAAAAACAATAACACAGTTACACGTATGCATAACCAAAATTTTCGTCTATACGATATGGTATTATGGTCATTCATACCTATCTATATATACGAGTATAAATAGATACGTATGACCAATACTTCCGTCTACAATGTACTCGAAGAGTTGCGATCTATCTTGTAGCGTCCATGAAAGAATGCTACATCATGCAATCATGGATATGTTTGAGTAATGTTTTTATATTTTGCTTTTTTATTTCGCTGCGCAGTAATGCTTTGGTTTTAAGTTGACTGATAATGAGCCTCTCGTTCCTCTGACCACACTAATACGATGGGAGCACTTACTTCATCTACATCTACATCTACTCAATACCCCGCAAGCCGCCGCAAGGGCGTGTGGCGGGGGGTGCTAGGACACCACCCATAATTTAGAAAAGAAAAAGAAAAAAAAACCGCATGCAATAACGACAAAATCATATATAAAAAAAAACATGGCATACATTCATGCATGAACACTTACACCCCACACACATGCAAACACTCAAACTACCTACTAACATACACATGCACCTGAAAGTATACCTAACATCTCTATAGTGTTTAATTTTGTTCCGACTTGTAAATTCAACGTTTTTAATATTTCTAAAGTGACTTCGGTTTCTTGCTATTATGATTACTGATTGTTCGGGGAAAGAATGAGTATTTGTACCTATCTGTCTTGGAATCTATCTCCCTTAGTTTATCTTTGTGGTCTGATCTACCTAAGTAGTGTGGGGCCATTATAATTCCTTCAGTGTCATATTTAAACTCGTTTGTTCTGAACTTTTCTAAAAGTCTAAGCCTCGCTTGTTCTCTCCGCACTTCAAGTGGTTCCCAGCCTAAATCCCCTAAGAGACCTGTCACACTTGTGCTTTTATCATAACAATTTTTAACGAATCTAGCGGATTTTCTTTTGCGGACTTCACAGTGTACCCCGGATACATCTGCCTCAGTTCGCACTACAGATCTTAATATTTCGTCCGTTTTCAAACCACCCTCGAATCTACGCGTATGTTTGATTCAGTTGAAGTTGTAAAGTCAATCGTAAACGTAGAATGCGGAAGTTGAACGAGGAGAGCGATATCAGCTTTATTTGCTTTTAGCTACCACGTGGCGGGGAAGGAACATTTCAATCAGATGGTATCTCTTATCATTCTCCTCGACGGACTCAAAATCCCCCGCAACTTATTCAGCTGTATTGAAGCCTGTAGGCTACGACTAGGGTGTGTTAGAAGGGTTAATCTTACACCATGTAGGCAATATCATTATTAAATATTGATTAAATGCTAGTTACCAAATAAAATGCAAAATATTTTAGAATTCATTATTCCCGCGAGCAAAAGGAGACCAGAAAACATGCAAATTACCGTATAAGTCGAAAATATGATTTTGCAAATCATAAGCGACGTGAAATTTTCTCATTGTTTTTATATGGCACATATTTTGTTCTTTTTGTTTCTATTAGCTCTCCTTGACGTACCGTTTGTTCTCCTAGTCTCTCTGGCTTACAAATGTTTTTACACCGATATGCCGTATGTCACGAAACTGTAATTAGCATTACCCCCTTTATTTGAAATATTTCATTTCAATTGGTGACTAGCGTTACGGAGCGTTCCATCACAACCCACATTCCCTACACGTGTCTCTGGGGGAGGAGACCGTTGCATGCTCATGAGGTAGTGGAATTTCGCCTTCTTACTTTTCGAATTCCAGCTTGCTCGTCATTGGATACATTTCTACAGCTACATCTACATAATACCCCGCAAGCCGCCGCAAGGGCGTGGGGCGGGGAGGTATTTCTCACTGCATCCTAAGGTGTTATTATTTATTAGATGATAGTATATTTATTTCCATGAGTGTAAGTTGAATACATTTTCGCATGAATGTATTCGACATTGTGGGTATAGGTTTTCATGTATGTGTTGATTTTGCACGGTGTTTTATCCTAGTTTAAGGGTGGTAGCCTAACACCCACCGCCGCACACCGTTGCGGCGGCTTGCGGGGTATTACTTAGAAGTAGAAGGAAAATTTATTAACTTATATTTGATCCTGAATTACTGATGTGGAATCCCACCCCAGCCAGAAATCGTAGCGGTGGCTTGTACTGCATATTTACATACACAATATCTCTCAATCTTTCGTAGGGGTGTTTGTGGTGGAGGTTATTGAAGGGGTAATGTTTTAGATAAAAGGTTTTTGACTTTACCCACTCCGCCACATGCACTTTCGGCGGCTTATGTGGTATTGTGTAGATGCACATCTAGGTATGGATAGAAAACTTAATGGTTTAGGAAACTATCCCTCCGATTTTTTTGAATTTAGCAATTCAATTCTCGGAGGTTGCGGCAGGCGTCAGGAGTCTTGGGAGGAATGAAAGGTAGGGGAAGAGAAAGACGATTTGAGGGAGTGACCCTTCGTCGGACGTTGACGGGGTGGGAGAAGTGGGCTTCGCTGAGGTGAATGGGGCCGTGCATGCGGACATGCTTGGAGAATACGCGTTGTTTGCAGAGGGCGATGTCCTTCCCGTCTTGCCCGAACCCACCCCTCCCTCCTCCGCAACCAACTACCGCCCCGCCCCCCGCCATTCCTTACCCGCTCCCCACCTCGCGGCGCTTTGTGAATTCACGAGAGAGGTCCTTCCTCCAGGAGAGACGGATCTGGAATGAAGAAGGGGTGAATGTGTGTACGTGTTTATGTGGAGGGAGATTTGGATGGAGGGAAAAGCCTTTGGAAGTGCCCGGAGGGGTGTGCGTTGGGGTGTGGGGTGTTTCAGCGAAGTACAAGAGGCATGGAGACTTATTTCGTCCGCCTCCAGCCGGTTGTGTTTGAAAAGGCGCGAATGCAGTTGCGCCTAATGGAGTGGCTGGACTCCGTAATGCCTTCCCCCGCCTTCCGTCATCCTCTCGCTCGCTCCTTCCCACTCCCACCCAACCCCGCCGGTTAACTTTAACGGCCACACGCGATTCCTCCTCTCTCTCTACATTATGAAATTCCTTTAATGCTCCGGAAACCTTTTATCCGAAACTAAACGCATTTAGTTATATCTGTATCTCATCTACACAAAACTGCACATTGTGCTCTAAGGGCATTTGACGGGGGTTGGAAAGGCTCCAGCCAGCATGCAGAATTGTCTAAACATAAACTTGAGCAGCTCATATACAACTCTTGTGCTCACGCACACACACGTGTGTGTGTATATATATATATATATATATATATATATATATATGCTTTCGTAGACGTAACACGGACACTATATATTTATATATATACTAACACACACACTATATATATATATATAATATAAATATACACATGTATATGTATATTTATACTAGTATTTATATAATAATTTATATTCATTCACATGGAAATAGATATAAGGAAAAGGGATGTACATATACGTTTCCTGGATAGCTCAAGTGGTTAATAGCCTCCGCCTGGCAAGTGGAAAGATCCGGAGTTCAAATCCCGGTTTAGGAAATATTTTTTCACTCGTGATCTGCTTGATTCCGCCTTCCCCACCTCTCCTGTGTTCGTCCTTTATGTGTGTTCCTATTCCTTTTCCTTATATCTGTTTCCATATAAATGAGTATTTGTTCGCCGTTTGGCGGGATTTCGTGTTTGAAAAAAATAAAAATAAAAAAAAATATATATATATATATATATATATATATATATATATATATATATATATATATATATATATATATCGATGATGTTAAAGCACTCACAAGAGCAATATAACATTTGAACTGCACAATAGAACACAAATAAAATTGATAGCACTTAAAAGGAGAAAAGGCGCTCAGAGAAGGCCAAAAGCTCAATCAATCTACAATGTGTGTCAATTTAAGAGTTATCTAGTTCGTTTGAATGAAAATACTTTGTAACCTCCACACAATTTTTATTCGTACTACCGGTTTCAACGCTTCGGCGTCATCATCAGGTACGTTGGGTACCTGATGATCACGCCGAAGCGTTGAAACCGGTAGTACGAATAAAAATTGTGTGGAGGTTACAAAGTATTTTCATTCAAACGAGCATGAACCTCAACAAAGTTGAGCCCGAGACCATAGAATTCTTCAAGAGTTATCTATTTTATTTGTGTACTATTGTGCCATCCAAATGCTATATACACACTCACACTTCTGTTCTGTCCTTCTCTTCCTTGAGAAAGGTGGCGTGCCCCAGCGACAATTCATATACAAAATAATCAAACCATAAACACAATAATCAACCCGAAGGTAGCTTCGGTAGGTGATGGTGACATCTCTCTTTATTAGAAAGCTTTCAAGAATCTCACAGATTTTATTTGACCACTTTCCGATCAATGAATTCTCCCTTCTGGATCGCATATACTTTTAGCGTTTTCCAAATGCGGCGTAACTAGAGCGGACGGAGTAACTCGTCACTTTTTCACCTTTTCATTATTCATTTCCCTGGAACACGTCTAATGAATCCTAGTTTTTTAGGCTCATCCGCATAGTCCTCTGACGTATCTGCCCCATGAATTATGCCAATTAATTTATCTAATTACATCCAAGTAACCCACTCAGTTAATGCGTCAGTTTTCAAACCTAACTTTCTTTCTTTTACTCGTCTCTTTCATCTCGTCGAGGGCCAATTTGTTAAAGAAACGAGTGGGCATTCAATCAAAAAGGACGCGGGCTGATTCTTACACGTGGACGCAAAGTGCTATTGGTCCCCCCTCACCCTTGGTGGTCGCGTCGACTCCTCTCCCTCCCTCCTTCCTCCATTTCCCCAACATTTCGATTCCGTGCCAATTTTATCCGAACGATAATCGAGGTTCTCAATCTTCCGTCTTTGGACTCGGTCCCCACCGCTCTTCCTCGAGGAGGGCATGAATTGATGGCGTTTTCGATAATAGCGTCCTGTCTTTGCCGCGCTCAGAGCTTAGCCCGAGCCAATCGAGAGAGGCGCGCAATCCCTCGACCCAATGCCGAGGAATCCTCCCCACGGCGAGTGCCAATATTGGGCGGGTCTTCATTTACTTATTTATTCGACCGCCATTCATTCCACGCTCTTTTTCACGCTCGGATGATAATATTCGCCTCTTTCTGTGAACGTGCGAGACTTGCCGGTGAAAATTCACTGAGTCTAAAGTGGTCGTCAATTTTTCGACGACATACAAACGAATTTTGGCGATGATCGTGATTTTTTTCTCGAATCTCTGTCACCAATGGAAGCGAATAGTTAATTTTTAAATTTAAAATCAATGGTGACTGCGCAGATCATTCACTGAAATAAACCGGGTGCAATTTGACAAATTTTACCTTCTCTGAATTGGAATCCTTTAAAGCGAACTGACTTATGGTTCTCCTTGAAAGTTTCAGTAAATATTTATCATCATCGTCAGTATTTTAATCCTAGGCTTGGTTTACTGCAGACCTCCATTCTACTCTATTTAATGTCAATTCGCTCAAACCATGATACCCTCTCTGCTTTACGTCCTTCTTAATTTGTCCTATGCATATCTCTTGGTTTCCTCGTGGAATCTTCCCTTCTATTTTTCCTTCTATTATATTCCTAATCAATCCATTGTGCCTCATTGTCCAATCCATCGATTTCTTCTTTGCCTTGGAGTTCTCCAAATGGTCTCTTCTGCTCTTCTATACACTTCCCCGGTCGTTACTTTGCACATTTAATCTTTAGCATTCTCCTCCAGCACCATCTTTCAAAGGCTTCTATTATTCGCTGGTCCAATTTTCCAATGTTCCAAGTCTCGGAACCAAAGAGCGCCATGCTCCACATAAAATGAATATTTATAATAACTTTAAAATATGGAGTAAATATATACACTTAATATCTTTATAAGGCGGCTTGCCACTCTGGTGTGAAAATCGACTTTGCTGGTCCAAGTAGCCGTTTTAGGGAAGGCGACCGACAGCTAAGGTAATTTGCGCCATTAGGAATGGATGGGAAAGAAAGGGTGGAGAGAAATCCGGCGTCGGTATTTGCCTACTCTTAACGAAAGGCGCCAAGGGGTTCGCAGGTCAACGCCCCATCCGACGGACGGCGTACTCACTCAAAGCTCACACGGCGCTCTCCACAAAGAACCCACAAAGAAGAGATCAGGATACCACTGAAAGAAATCTGCCGTCTTAAGGATTCGAACGTGGCTCCTCTCGGTGGGAAGCCAGTACGTAATCCCGATCCCCCTGCTGGTCCAATTATGGTAGTTATACGGTTTAGTATTCTACATCTACATAATACCCCGCAAGCCGCCGCAAGGGCGTGTGGTGGGGGTTTTAGGTCACCACTCGTAAAAAAGAACAATAACTCATGCAAAAACAACAACATGGAAAACTACACCCACAGCGGCGCAGACACTCATGCAAAAAACCCTTCATCCAATACTCATGCAAACACATATACCGTAAACCAACAAACAACTGCACCCCAGAATGCAGCACTAAAGCCATCCAACAACACGCAGGCCAGGACACAACAAACAAGAGTGCAAAACTCCAACACCACATGAACATGCAACACAAAACATCCCCCCCCAGAGGAGACAGTGAAAGGCCGGGAATGCCACCCAATGTTGCAGGTATTATTATATCTATACTACAGTGATGGTGATAGACACCAATATTTGACCCTTAATTGTTGAAATGATTATTATATTATGACCAACTTATAGAAAAAATTAAAACGTATTCCATCGGGGTAGAAACAGGGGCGAAGAGTAACAGGCGTACAATTTTTAAAATATAAGAACGATCGATTAAGACAATATTTTAATGCATTGCTCTGAATGAGGCTAGACAATATTTTATAGAATACATCATAAATTGTACAAGCAACGGTGTCCAGGCTAGCGATTTAAATACTCCCTTCAAACTAAATCTACCTCTAAATAATTGCAATATCCCACTAGCTGCCGTAATGGCATGTGCTGTGACGACAATATTCATTTAAGAGCATATTCACTTATGCTCGTATGAATGTGTATGCACTTATGTAAAATTTACTTGCGCTTTTGCACAAAGGTATATTTGAGCTCAAGGAAATAAACAACCATACCTTCATTGTCTCAGGCGTGACTTCATGGAATCGACTTAACATAATGAAAGGAGAAACTTTGTAATTCCACATAGATTTAATGACCTGATGATGACGTGCCACGTCGAAACCTAGGTCGTCCGTCGAATAAATCTATGTGGAATAAAAAGTTTCTCGTTTCATTATGATAAACCATACCTTCAGCTGGGATACTATTTCATTGGAATAATGAAAATAGAGGGAGAGGGATAATAATATCGAACTCATGCACTGGCGTGGAACAAAATCGCTTGGATATATAATTTACTTTCGGACTAAAATTTCATGTAATATAGTCAAACACATAAATATATCTAAGCATGTACGATATGTGCGTATATGCACGAGTATTTATATATATATATATATATATATATATATATATATATATATATATATGTATATATATATAATGTATAACACTTAGCACTAATGAACACAGACAAAAACACAGAAACACAGAGACTCACTATTTTTCTTTTTGTGCTTCTGTGTTTTTGTCTGTGTCCAAAAGTGTTATACATTATTATTCACGTCCCTGAGACTTTCAAAAAGTTTTATATATATATATATATGTATATATATATATATATATATATATATATATATATATATATATATACATATATCATATGATTTTAGGAATAAAGAGTTTTGCATAAATAGCCAGTGTCCTAATATCGCCCACCGTATGCCCTTGTAGTGTCTTGCGGGTTGTTGTGTTGATATAAATCGAAGAGACTACTTTGGTTTCGCTCTGACACGTCGCCAAAAATGTGCGAAACTGACCTCTAAAGTGCCATGAACGTTAGAAGAGAACACTGTACCTGAATCGGGTGCTGGGTAGAATGGTAACCTTGTAAAAAATAGCCTTCCTTTTCATAAAAGTCCAGTAAAAGCTTTGGACGGCCGTCACCATTATGAGCGTCGTAGGCCCTATAAGATTGTCCCATAAAGAGACGGGCATGGCAATTTAAGATACATGGTATGCAAGGACGAGGCACTATAGTGAAAGTTAGAAAATGGAAGTAGGTCCCCTAATATGTCTTACAAGTGAAAAAAAATCAGTCATTTAGACTTAGCCTAACTGGAACGGAAACACCGTGAATAGCATACGTGTATGTGTGCGTTTACGAGTATGCATCCATGTAGGTATGCTTTTTTCCCGTCAGTTCCCATTTTCGCTTTCCCATCCCATTCCAACCCTAGCTTATTGGGTTGACTCGTCGTCTCATGCACAAGTCGCGGAGGGTAAACCCGTCTCCTCGGCGCACAGATACCGTCACCTTGAAACTCGACATTAATCACACACACCCCAGAGGCGAACGGGCTGTCGCCAGAGGATTACCCTCTTCCATTTTACGGCACTCATCTCCAGGGTCTTTACTCGACCGCTCGAAATGTTTGGGGGCCCAAGGTCTGAAGGGGGATATGGAGTCTCATCTACACAATACCTCACAAGTCACCGAAAGGACGGGTGGCGGCGGGTGTTCGAGCACCAGGATTGTGCATATCATTTCTTTATTCCGGCGGGGAATGTTGCACTAACGCCCACATGGTACCATGCAAGGCACCAATAAGGTGGGTGGCAGGGGATGATTTCTTGCAGGCTTGCACACTAAATCAATTTTAAGTTTCAATTAAATGTTCGTTATCAATAAAAATGCAAAATATTTCAAATAATAGAGATAATTTTAATTACACTTTAATGCCTTTGTTATCATCTAACTGTATGTGATATTTCTCCCTTAAAGTTTGTGAGAGTATATATATATATATATATATATATATATATATATATAAACATATATATATATATTTGTATATATATATTAACATATACATATATATTTATTAATATATATGTTTCTATATTTTTATTATATATATTATATATATGTACATATATATATATATATATATATATATATATATATATATATATAATGTGTATGTGTGTTCACACACACAAACATACATTACATGCATGGCAATCGTTCGAGTAAAGGTTTAAATTTTGCTTTTTCAATGAAAAATTTAGGGGTATTAGTTTTAATTTTATTCCGTCTACCACCATTCATGTAGCATCTATTTTTACGCAATTGGAGTATTACACAATTGCTAGCTACTCTGCTTACTACTATAGTTACTAAATTACTAAGTCACTAAATACGAGTTAGCATTTTTCTCATGCCGTACGATTTTTTTCTCATTACTCAAGACTCATTTCATTGTGAAAGTGTGACTTGCAGGGATGGAACGAGTACTTGAATCTGCCATTGACGGTATTTATCTCTACATGACTCAATGGGACTTACCACCCTAATCCTTCCAGGGATCACCATTCATTCTCCCTCTTTTCTCGTACCAATTCTTAACAATTCGAGCGTATTTCCACCGGACCCTTTTTTTCATTTCTTAAATAAAATGTTCCTAACTTCGGCGGCGAATGCGAGCTTCGTATCGGGCGTAGCAATTCTGCGGCTGAATTCTCACAATCGAAGAGACGGAGAGGCGGACGTGATGGTGGCTTATTGGAGACAGGGAAATGTTATGGGTCGGTTAAGTAGGGAGGGGTGGATATTGCAGAGAGATATATGTATACCTCTCCGAGCAAGAATGGTCGTTTCTGCTGAGGTCGAGCGTGGAGTAAATATGTTTTCCCTCTTTGAGCTCTGCATCCTGTCGTGAAAAAGCTATCCTGGGTACTCATTCCTTCGCTCTCTTCTCCACCACCGTCAACCCTCTTTCCCGAGCCGCCCTCTTTCCTCCCTTCGGTGGTCTCACGTCCGTGTGCGGGGAGTCGGAATTGTCATTGAGAGGGACAGATTCCTGCTGGGCATACGTTGGACCCCAAGGCGTCACAACGGCGGCCGACGTCCCTCCTTTTCACGGTAGGAAATCCATTCTTTCGTAAAACTTCCCCGGCCCGTCCGACGCAATTCGGATTTTGTTGGCATTATGAAAGAACTGGAAGTACTCTCTCATGTCTCTCCCCGTACCTCTCACTCTCTCTCTCTCTCTCTGGGAAATGCAGACTGGAAATTTAATGAATTCGTAGATTATTTATTTTGAATAGGCACATAGGCTATTGGCTTCTTAAACGTCGGTCGCTTTATCATTCAACTATCGGAGGTTGCAGAATATTTCTTACGTTATCCACCAACTCTTGCGTTTTTATGAACGTTACAGCAATCCACAAAATCGCATTCTGGTTTTAAATTTAGCGTTAATAAAATGTTATATACTAACATATATGCTCAGAAGTTCTTTAAATGGAAATGATTATTGCAACAGATGCATGAAGTGGAATATCTAAGTATTAAAAACTTCTTTTATACGAATCTCACACACAAAAAAATGCCTCTATACATACATCCTGCAAGAGTTGGTGTGTTTAACTAAATTATTAAATTTTAGGTTTTAAGTTAAAATTTTCGAGCGACTGGGTTCAATTTTATAATGATTCCGTATCGTGCGAGGGAAGAACAAATGCTTATATCCGTGGGTGACGGTCTCTCCCTCTTTCTCTAACTTTATTCCTGTGGACGAACCTACCAATTTAATTGAGGTCATAAGTATTCTCACAGTACCACAAAAAAAACTTGGTATCCTGCACCTTTCTTGCCTGCTCTCTTCGTATATCAAGGGGTTTCCATACCCATTCCTCCAGCATCCCCGTCACGCGTACATTTTTCTCGTAGAAGTATTTAACTAATATATCGGATTTTCTCTGTACCTTTTTCCGATGGTTAAATTTACGTTATCTCTGATGGATCCCAAATGCTTACAGTTAATTACATGTGTAGCCTAATTAAAGTAAAGTAACACCCCTTTCTCTCCCTTTCAATACATTTCCCTACAACCCGCCTGAGGAAACCTAGTTTCATTAAGACTTGCATAAGATTTGCGTATTCTTACCCATTCTTAACCATTAATGGTTTGATGTAACCCTGATACATAAGTACTATATGGCATTTAAGATGAGATATTTAATTTGATCTTATCTATTTTATAATTTATGTGTGGTTCCTTTATTCACAGTCTTCAGTGTCTTGAAAAAAATCTCCCATTCATTATTCCACTCTGATTACAGATCTAAATCACCAGAGTGTATCCAGATACGATTTAAGTAGAATGATATATTTTCCCCTAGGGTAGTAGTTTTCTTTTATTCTGGAGACTTATCCGTAACAGGAAAAATAACTTTTTAAATCGGTTGGTTCTGCAGGCTTAATAAAATCTTATTTTTATCATGTCTCTTACCATATTTTTAAGTATCTATAAATACATTTTACCATAAACATCTAATAGAACTTATTCAAATCCATGCAAGAAATATAATCCGTTAATAAATCTTCACTTTATCAGTGATATCCAACGTACTACCTTGATCAAAAAGTTCCCGGAATAACCACCGTGTGGCGCTCCCATCGTTCCGATTTGAGTTCTGTTTTTTTTGTTAAATTGGTACATCTGTTGTTGATATTCCCTTTAAATCTTAGTGTCATAAGTTGACATTTGCAAAAGTTACGTAGCCAAGAGTACATCTATCTCTGTGTGTGTTGGCGATTTTTTACAATTTCAGAAATGGATTTAAATTTGCAACAACGAACTTGTATTAAATTTTGCGTAAAAAACGGATTTAGTGGCGCACGGACGTTGGAAATGTTGGAAAAGTGTTTCGGCAACGATTCTCTAAAAAAAACGGTCGTTTACCAGTGGCACGAGCGGTTCAGAAGTGGTCGTGAGTCAATCGAAGATGATGAACGCAGTGGCAGACCATCGACATCGAAAGTCGGTGAAAAAATTGATAAAGTAAAAGAAATGTTGGTCAATAACCGCAAATTAACCATCAGAGAAATAGCGGAGGACTTGAACATTGCCTATGGATCCGCCCAAGACATTGTGGTTAATGATTTGGGTTTCCGTCGTGTAGCAGCAAAGTTGGTGCCGAAAGACCTCAATTTCATGCAAAAAAGAGACCGTGTTGACGTCGCAAAAGACATGATTTGCGAGGCTGAATCCGATCCCACATTCACCAAAAGGATCATTACTGGAGACGAGACGTGGGTTTATGAGTACGACACGCAATCCAGACATCAGGCAAGTGAATGGCGTTCACCAAATGAGCCGAGACCAAAAAAACCACGTCGTTTTCAGTCAAAAAAGAAGGCAATGCTGACGGTTTTCATGGATTACAACGGTGTAGTGCATCATGAATTTTTGCCAGAAGGCCAGACAGTAAACAAAGAGTATTATTTGGGCGTTATGAGACGTTTGCGTGAAGCAATTCGCCGAAAGAGACCAGAAATGTGGGCAGAAAACTCGTGGATTTTTCACCATGATAACGCACCGTCGCACAGTGCTATCATTATTCGTAATTTTTTGACGAAAAATGCAACAAATACCATCCAACAGCCACCGAATTCACCTGATTTGGCTCCCTGTGACTTCTTTCTGTTCAATCGAGTTAAAAAACCATTACGGGGAACGCGTTTTAGCAGCCGAGAGGAAGTAATGGAAAAATCGCAGGAAGCACTGATGGACATACCGAAAACCGAATATAAAAAATGTTTCGAGGATTGGATCAAGCGCTGGCATAAGTGTGTTGCAGTCGATGGGGATTACTTTGAAGGGGACAATATAGATTTAGATGAATAAACTTGTATTTTTAATTTTCTGAATAATTCCGGGAAATTTTTGATCAAGGTAGTATTTCTTCTACTAATCTAGATAACTCTACCGAACATAACAAAGCAATGTTTCGCAAATTAAGCTCTTCTTCGCCACAGGATCTAATTCAGCAACACAACAGACTTCATAAGGAAAATTGGAACACATGACATTGGTTTGAGCCAAAAATGTCAACCCCTGGAAATCTTTCTTGGAGACGAGATGACTTATGATCTCTTTCTGTTCCGCCACAGCCTTAATTCCTCATTGCCGTGCCTGTCATTAACGACGTAAATGACCCCACATTCCGGGGCAATTCATCGCATTGCTTCAATCATATATCCTTTGAAGAAAGAGGAGACAAGTATAGACTTCATCTTCAAATTTACTCTTCCGGATGAAAGAGGATGGTTATCAGTATTAGGTTAGGATGCTTTAACAAATTCGAATAGGTTTAATTTTTCTGAGTAAATTAGAGGCCCATCATCAGCACTTACGTTTTTCATCTTCAAAGGAAACCAGCACGTAACAACAACGCTTTATTTTTAACATTCTCGCCATTATTATTTCTGCTCAGGTTTTTTTTTTATTGAGGGCACATTAGAGCCATCATGGACCCCGTTTGGATTGGCAGAGAAGACCCAATTGCCTTCGGCGGCTTGCGCACAAAATTCTCTCGATTTTTCCTGAGGGAGTAATTTGTTCAATTGTGAAAAAAATAACAAAAAATTGTATGAGTGTAGAATTTGCGGATGGGAATGGGGAATAAAACATTGCACTATCTCGCCGAGTTGATTGTATGTTGTCTGTGTCGCGCCCCGTGTCCGGGCCAATTAATGGGACGGAATTGCTTCCGTAATATATTTAGTTTGCCGTGACGTCACGGGTAGGAAAACCCTTCTCATACCCTCACCCTTCCAACCACCCCCCGACCCCCTCGAAGTGGAGCGTAGCTATCTAAAGGGACAAGGTCTCGTCCCTCTCGCCGCCAGACTCATAGTGACTCAAGCCGTCACAATCAGGGGGTAAGCGCTCCGATGAATTTAAGTCTACCGCTGATGAAGACTGAGCGTCCATTTGGGAAAGATAAGGTTTTATTATGAGACATGTGGAGTTGAGCTGCTGTGCACTGAAGATCATTCATTACAGTTAACGAAATGTGTTCCTACATTCCTACACAAACTTCTTATGTGTATGTATGTATGTATGTATGTATGTATGTATGCATGTGTATGCATGTATATATATATATATATATATACATAGATTTATATATATGTATATATATATATATACATAGATTTATATATATATATATATATATATATATATATATATATATACATACATATATATATACACATATGTATGTATGTATATATATATACACATACATACATATATACACATTCAAACACGATATCCCCCCATACTATGAACAAATATTTTTTTACATGGAAAAATATGAAAGGAAAAGGGATAGGAACACATACGAAGGACGAACACAGGAGAGGTGGGGAAGGCGGAATCAAGCAGATCACAAGTGCAAAAATGTTTCTTTGATCGGGACTTGAACACCAGATTTTTCGACTTGCCGGGTCGATGCTCCAACCACTTGAGCTATCGATAAAACGCATTTTACACTGAGATCTGCGGAATCTTTATGCAACCAAATGCCCCGATTCTTTCGCCAAGAGATGGCGTCAAGGGCAGTTTCACCCACCAAAGGAGAAATAGGATGTTTGAACGTTTTAAATGTTTCGTGCTTAATTTGGCCAATGTGGCTAGTCTCTCTCTCCTGACTAAGCGTGCCACGAAACACACTGTTCCCATCCTTTATAATGTTGTATGATTGCTTATCTACTGTCCTTTCTTCTCGTGTGTCGTATATTTCTCCTTTCATGGGTGAAACAGCCCCCTGATGCCCAGATAGATTTGCTCAGGTATCGAATCTAGGCCGTCTGATCCAATGTTTTACCCCTGGGCTACCAAGTCCCCATAAATTTTATTAAATAAATTAAAACAGTAAAAACCATTAGTTTTTTTTGACTTTCCACGAAAGAGCAAGGATTAAATCCTATGTATTTACATAACGTCCTCACGACCATAATGCTATTTCAGATTGAGTACCCACTCTTCCACGAGTGTCTCGGGAAGCAAGGGCGTCCCGAGGAGATCCGCAGATCCACTTCCGCACATTCGAGTCGCGATCTCGAATCCACGAGACCCACTCATTTCGCCACTCGTGTCCGGTGGCCCGCTCGCGCGTGCTCATCCATCCGCTTGTCCTTCCACGCGTGGCTATCTGACCGCGATAGGGTAGATATTCCTCGGAATAACTTTCAGGGTGAAGGGTGAAATTAAATAGAGGACTCGAGGGAGCTCCTTCCCTTTCTCTCCGCGTCCGTTTCTATTTCCTCCCCCTCGTAGTCCCGTCGCTAGGTCGAGAGAATTTCGAGGATGCGCCCGGAGAGCATAAATTGGGTTTTGGAAGTACGGATGTGCCCGGAGAGCATAAATTGGGTTTTGGAAGTACGGATGTGCCCGGAGTTCTGGGAAATAGAGGAAGCGGTTTAAGTAAAAGCTCTGGTCCTTGAGGCGGGGGTATGTGAGGAGTTGGGGACGGGGAGAAAGGGTTGAATGTGGGGGAGGAGGAACTTCAGGGGTCCCGCATTGTGGGCTTGGACGGGGATCGCGCAGAGTGGGGGGAATGAAACGCAAGAGAGGGGGCAAGTGTATGGGGGTGTTATTGGTGGAGGGGAAGGGGGAGAGAGCCCTTCAGTGCTGCGGACGTTCCATTTATTTTGCCCCTGGGGTAAGGGATCGATCTGCGGCATGCAGTGGTTGGAAAAAACATCGCTCCCTGGCCTGGCCACGCGGTGGGGGGAGGGTAAATTGAGTTATTACGGAACAGTTGCAGGGACTTCGGCGGGAAGAAGGGAGTTTTACGCCGGACCGGAGTGGTCTCGAGTGGGTGGAATGAGGGACAAGGGAATTGCTCGGGGGCCGGGTGTGTTTGGATTGGTGGGTGGTTTGGGGACGGAGCAGCAATTGGGTGAATTGCCTGGTAGGAGATGGGGGAAAAAAAAGAAATCCTTTTTTTCACTTAATCGGCTGGGTCGTTACCCTGAAATAAGCAATGAATAATAACCCTCTCACGGTTAGTGGACTTGAGTAATTTCTTGGGCACGGCAAAAAAATATATGAATGTGCGTGTGTGTATAAATCGTATTTATTTCATCTACAGAAGAGCGGCTCACTCACTCTGTCTCTCCCCACCCCTCTCTCTCTCTCTCTTTAATTGCTCCTTCAAGCACGATTCTCACTCCAACAATGTAGTCAAGGATTGCCTCGCCTCCGAGAAGACTTAAATGTCTACTATGGACAATTAATCATATGGGGAAATAAGATAAATGTTGAATTTGAGGTTATTGAGTCTCGTTTGTTCATCTCTCATATCCATCCAATAATAGTGTGTAGAACAAGCCTGACAAGTTTGTTTGCTGGTAAGTGTATGAAAAATGTTAAAATACAGCTACTTCTGCCACACCGTACCGTATAAGCCCACGTGTGGATGTGTCGAAATGGGCGATTCAACACCAGACAGGCAAAATCAAAAACTAAGTTTTTTTAATTGTGTGCTTTGACAAATAGGTAATTAACTCAAATAATGTAGAAAATCATAATTGCATATTCGTGTACCACTGTATCTAAAGGTGAAATACTTGTCTGCGCAAAAGGGATGAGATGCTAGAAACAAGAGGGGTAATGAACTGAGGTTGGACAATTAATAATGTTTAGATGATATAATATAAATTGAATATAGTACGAGACATGTGCTTTCTTCTGTTAAAATGGAAGCTAATTCCTTTGGCCACACGTTACTATGGAATATTGGACGCCAGTTTATTCCATATAATGAAAATAATACTGAATATATTAATTGTGGAACCAGCGGGTTTTTAATATGATTATCTCAATAGTATGGGACGAGAGTGACTATGCTACGACTCTTCTCAAGGGATATTTTTTTATTTGAAGTAGATTAATTTGCAGCCATTAATTTATACAGCTCTTATCAACTGTCTTACCCCTGCCCCTCACTATACTGGCCACTTAAGTTTTAGCGTGCAAATGTAGATGGAACTTTGCTAATTGCTTGTATCTTTTACTTAACGTGAATACTGCATTACATTTAGACTCCTCTAATTAAATAAATTGTGTGCAAACCTATCTTTAACATGTATTACCATCAGTTGGCTAATATATTATTTCCAGTCAATTTCAGTACTTAATTTAATACGCACTAGGTCCAGGTTCTCAACGAGTTAATTAGCACATACTCGCATTTTATTCGTGAATGACCTTTTAATTGGAATTAATGTGTTCCATATTTATCATGTCCACTTCTCACAGAATTCTTAGTCAAGATTAATATCAAATTTACAGTTTTTTTCATAGGACTCATAGTTTTGAGAAAAAGGCCCTGGATGCGAAATGTCCTCCTGCCACTCTCCATTGCGGTGACTTGAATAGCACAAAATATGTAATCAGGCAATCCACTACGTCCACACAACACCCCACAAGCCGCTGCAAGGGCGTGTACCTTGAGTTGATAGGTCGTCAGCGATGTATGCATAACTACTAGTTCATACATGTATTGCAGTAATTGTAAGCTCATATACAAAAAACCTCATACACATCGACACGTGTAAGTGTATATTAATTATACAATAATTGAATAAACCATAAAATGCGTTTGTTTAGATAAATGTATTCGGGTGTTCAGTTTCGATTTTATTATGATTGCGTATCTTTCCATGGTAACACGAGTATTCCAATCCGCCAATGGTGGTGTCTATCTCTCTTGTTTTATTCCTTTCATCGAGACTACGAAAATAATTTGGTACATTAATAATTTCCTTGATGCCGATACAAAATTCCATTGTACGGAGTGCCTTTCTAAATGTCTTAGTTTTTTTGCCCGCTCTCGTCGGTAATTAAGTGGCTCCCAACCTAACTCCTCCAACATACCCTCCGAGTATACTCTCCTTTCGTGTAATTTTTGAAAAATAAAATCGCGAATTTTCTCTGAACCTAATCCAATTCTTGAATTTAAATTATTCTCCCTTTGATCTCAAATCTCCTCCCATGGATCCCATTAACCTTCCTATTTCCTGAGAAAGCACTTTCATGTCATCTACGATAGACCTTTTTTTCGTATCAGAAAAAAAATCGCGTAGATTTTTAAAATAGCGCAAAACTGTTTTCTTTTCCGATGACGCCGAAAGTATTTACTATGCATTCCTGCCGAAGAGAAAATTGATATAGTCCTCCCCCCGACTCCAAAACCGTAAATTTAACCTCCCCCCGCTCCCCTCTTTCCGTCCGTCCTCTCCCCTCTTTCTTGGGCTGAAGCCTTCGTGTTTCATTCTCGCGAACCCAACCTCGCTCACGCCTCTCCCCGCGCCGTTTAATCAGAACGAACAGGCGCCGCCAACCCCACCTCCCCTCCCCTTCATTCCTCGAGGAGTCACGGCAGCGGCGAAAATGTGGCGTGACCTCTCTATTACTGAGGGTGGGATTCCACTCTTTTCTCCCCAACACACCCCACCTCTCCCCCGCCGTGGGCACGGGGAGGTTTGTAATCATCCCTTCCCCCACGCACTCCACCTCTCCCCCATCTACAACATGGAGAGTGAGTGAGGCGGACGTTGTCATCATTTCTCTCCCCGCGACCGTTTCTCTCAGTTCAAACAAACGACGAGGATTGCCTTGATTTATTAAAATTAAAGGAAAGGGGAAAAAATTGGGGCTCCTCCATTCTGAGAGGAGAGGAGGTGGGTTTGGGGGCGGTAATTAGAGGTAAACCCGTATTGATTTATTAAATTCCGAAACCGTCTCCTATTTCTCTTCATTCCTTTTCTCTCTCTCTCTTTCCCATTCTGTTCGCGTTCCCTTTTATTTCGGCGTCTCGCTTTCGAAGCCCTAAAATATTTTGGGACATGTTTTAGCCATTAGCCAGCCCGCAAGGGTTTTAAATCCGTGCTTCGTCACGAAATGTGGGAAAGAATTAACATGTAGATGGTACCCTGAAAGACACTACTAGTGTGTGTGTGTGACAAGAGATGATTTCAATCCTGGCATAGAGTACAAATCAGTTTTGCTAAAATGTTAGTGGCCAATGAAAATGCAAATTAATTGAAATAACTGAGGTAATCTTAACCAAAACTATGCATACTACATCATCTAAGTGCAACATTTTTCTATGCACATGCGAGACTAGCTGTAAGTAGCAAGAGGAATAATAAAATAGGAATATATAAAAAAGTCACAGTATTTTGGGTTATTAGAATAAGAAATTTATATTTTTCCTACGCTCACGGTTGTTAACGGTTATTCTGCGGCAATTAAAAACTTCTTTCTTCGAAAGATTGTCAGTTATTGGATTTCATGTTTGGAACAGCGGCCTTATATCTCCTTTATTAAATTCGCGAGATTTTCCCGATTTGTTTTTTTTTAGCTCCAATCTGTAATTATTTCACCCTCGACTTTCTTGCTGCCTTCCGATCCGGTACAAAAAATTTCCTGCTCCATGGTCTTACGAATTTTACCTTCCAATTTCGACTTCAAGAATGGACAAATGGGAGTAAAATGAAAAGGATTTTGTATCGATAATGTGTCGAGGCCGTCACAGAACGCGGGAGGAAGCACAGATTGGGAAATGTATCCGTAATCTCAATATTCTCTCCGCATGTGTGGCTGAATGCGCGGAGCATATGCGTTATTTGGCAAAGGAAATTCTTACGCCCTTCTTACCCGAGGGCGTGCAAAGGGAGTACGTCCTTCAGTTACACCAGCGAGGGCGTTGGCACTCGTGGTGGCGCGGTTGATGATATTGTTTTTTATTTCATTTTTTTTCGCGTTGCCAGGAGTTCCATCGTTGATTTCATATTACTTCATAGTTAATCAGCCTATTTAAGATAATAAGTTTCGGGTGATTTCTAATCAACTAATACCTATCGCATGAACGTCCTTATAATTGCCCTATATTATTTCCCTCTTTAAGTCCTTCATAGCTAGCTAGCTTGATAACAAATAACTTCATGCAGTTAAAAAATCTCATATATTTTCAACGCCAATTCAAATGAAACTATCGATTCTAGTATAGTTATTCCTGTTGAAACAATTATTTTATATGAATGTAATAAATAAACCATAATGTGGGTGAGCGGTAGTCCAGGGGGTAGAGCGTAGGATTACTGACCGGAGGGTCCCGGGTTTGATTCCCGGGCAAGTCTCTGGGTACCTGCTGCTCCACCCAAGCTATGTGATTTTTCAGTTACCAGGTCTTCCTGGGAAACCATAACCAACGGAACTGGCCCCCCTACCCTGATGTGTGAATTTCACACGCCGTCGGGCTTAGTACTGGGTGAACTCTACTATCACCTACCAGACCGACCTCTGGGTTGATAACGGTGTTTATGGTTTTATGTAATAAATAACGTTACGTTCATTACGTTTTATTAACATTCTCCAAGTAATTATTTATTAAGCTCCAACGTGGTTATACACCAAGGCACTTAAGTTGGTAGGGGGAAAACATTCAAATTGGGTGTACAATTCAGAATAATAGTGATTACTAGATTGATAAAAGGTTAATGTAAAAAATATAGGTTGGTATTTAACTGAGAATATTAGACAACGATAAACGAGGAATTGTTTTCCTAATCTTTGATTACGCACAATTATTGTAATTTCCCACCTCGAGAAATAAAGTTAACATCAGCTGGATGGCAAATTAGACTTTCTCGACCCGTTCAGCGTCCCTTATATTCATTGTGAAAACGTATGAATTGTATGAAGGGACGCTTCTGCTCAAATATAATTCACAGCGACTCTTTATTCTGGTATTATAACCGCAAAAGGTAACTCAGTGATGCAGGGAACCGGTAACTTACGGAGGATTAACGAAATGGGGCTGGTGTGAGTCGGGAGGGCCGGGGCGGGAGGGTGGGAGCGTTAGGGGCGTTTGATGATAGGGGATGGAAGGCCCACCAATTCGGTTACGTTGTGTCAACTGCGATTCCGCTCCCGTGGGTCCATTGGGCCTTGCCGAGACGGACGGGGAGGAAGGCAAACAGGCGCGGACTTTGTCGGGAGCGAGAGCGGATTTCGAAGAGGGATGGGGGGAACGGGTGATGTGGGAGGAAGGCCGGCGAGATGAAAGCCCACGCGGCCGGAGCGGTAACTGAAGAGTGAGGAGGGGAATGTGGGGAAGGGAGGAGAGAGGGTGGCGTATTGTGGGGGCGTGTAACAGAAGCGCACTCTCAGCCGTGCACACATGCGAGAACGAGGGCACATAAAGGGGGGTCCTGTGTCCCCCGCAGCGGGTGTCGGTCCCCACCCGAATTAATACGGGAGACTTTCTCGAGATCCTGCGCCCCCCTCCCCTACCCATTCCTCAACACCCCCCCCCCACTACCACTCCCTCCCTCTTATCCGGCTCTACTCTCCTCCCCCCTCCTATCTCGCTTCATGTCTGGTTGATGTGGATGAAAAAAGAGGTGAAAAATATTTTTCAAATCTTTCAGACGAGACGCCTCCTGCACTCAGCGCTCTAGTCGAATGATTTCGTGGATCTCTCCTTTTTTTTAAATCCGAAATGGCGTCCGGAGTTGAGTGGAAAGATAAGAAAGCAGATTCCTTGTCTCTCTCTCTCTCTTTCTCATGTCGGACTCTGGGAGAGGAAACTGTCCCAGAGTATCTTTTTTGGGCGGGGAGAGGGTGGGGACGGCGGAAATTAAACCCTCCCCATGCCGTTCCTCACGACCCTCGCGTCTCGAGGCCACCCTCCCCCAATCCTCCTTTCCTTTCCGACCTCTCCTTCCTGCCCCTTCTCGCGTGAGGGGTAACTTCGCCCCCCTTCCGACTTACGCGGGTCCACTGTAAATCTCGGGGTTAATTGGCCCCGGCGTTTTCCCCGTGGGGGTGGGAGGGGTGCGGATGGGACGGAGTGGCGGGACGGAGGAAGAGGGTGGTACATTAAAGCGGAGGTATGAACGTCGGGTTATTTCGCAGTGGGATTAATTGGGCTTGCACAAGAGAAAAAAATTACGTTACTCGCCCAGCATTCAGATCTTGGAGCCGTGTCTTTTATCTGAAAAGTCGAAATCAACAATCGGTTAACTTATGAAATTTATACTGCGCTGTAAACAAAAGTAGTCGCGAGCACCAATTATAAATCAGAATCGTGATTTTGCTAAAATTCTCTAGTCACCAATCTTCCCATCTACTTTTTGGCGTCATCCATTTTATTGAAACCTTTGACCACCGTCAATGGCTTTTGCCTTGCCTTAGTAATCCCGTGGCTAAGATGCATTATTAAAATGGATTGATTTAAATGCATTTTTTCACAAATAAAAGTTTACTCCCCACCCTGTTTTTTAATCTACGTCTTTATATGGACAAAACTTTACCGCCGAAAATCCGTGGCAAGGGCGTGTGTGTGATGGAGGTTCTATGACACTATTACGAAAAAAAATCACCAATGTATTAATATAAATATACAGTATATTTTACATTCATAAACACGTGCACTTAAAAATATACGTATCTGTATACATCCTGCTTTGATGGTTGTACCGTAGTAGAGGTTAAAATTTTACTTTTTAAATTAAGAAATTTGGAGTAGTTAAGTATGATTTTGTCAGAATTATGTATCGTATGAAGGAAGAGCAAAGACTTGAAACGATCAGTGCTGTGGAAACAATGTTTATAGATCATCGTCAGGAGAAAATACATTTACCATTTCAAGCTATTACACAGGGCTTGTGGGCGAGTGAGCGGATAATTGGGGTTCCTTATGATTGACCGGGTACGTAAAATAAGTCAGGAAAGGATTATGATATAAAAATTCATTGAAATTCTCATAATTAACAAAAATATGCACGAATATAAAATTTATATGGCAAGATAATTAATGTATAGATGGAAGTGGCTGAACTAAGAAGATACTTGCATGAAAGTCTAGAACATGCGCTTTCCGAATGCAATTAGAGTCAGAAAACGGAGGATATAGGAAGAGAGCTGAATGAGACATTTCTCTCTTGCCCTCGTATTCAAGAAACTGAAGGTATGAAGTGGATATAATAAACGGAATGAATTAAAAATCAAGAGTTGCTTGTTGTTTCAAATCTTAAAGCATTTATTTCATGCACCAAAACCAAGAGAACTTTCAATATATGTAGATTCCAACTTTTAATTCTAGCCCTATTTCTACTCCAAACACACAATATAAGAAGGAAAAGGCTTTCGAGGTGGTGGTAGCGTGCACTGTGACTTTCTCATCCAGATAAATTACGCTATATTTTAATTTCATGAGAAATAAATTTCCTGAAGTCACATTGAAGTTATAAGAAAGTTTTTTGGCTCATGAATCCCATAAGTGCGTAAGCAATCATTTATTGGCATTAAGTTTGCAATCTACACAATACCCCGCAAGTCTCCGCAAGGTGGTTTATATACGTACTGGCTTCCCATGCAGGGTACGATACCCATCGGGGGAGAATTCTTCAGTTATATTCCGATCCCGATTTGTGGAGGAGAGTTCACTTTAAGAGGATTTTCATATCCATTGGATTGGATGCTGAATTTTCATCCACATATATGTAATACCCCGCAAGCTGCTGAAAGGGTGAGCGGCGGGGGGTGTTAGGTTACCACCTGTAAAAAGGAACAAAACCACCTTCAAAATCAACACATACATGCAAACCTATACCCACAGTGGCGTATACACTCATGCAAAAATCCCTTCATTCTACACGCATGCAAATATATATATATATATATATATATATATATATATATATATATATATATATATAATAAAAAGTTTGTAAGATGATAGTATATATATATATATATATTATATATACATATATATTATATATATATATTTATATACACATACACTATCATCTTACAAACAGTTGAATGCAGTAAGAAATTTATCCAACAATTAGCAAGCTAGAATTTTGTAAACCCTTAGTTCCTTTCATTATTAGAGTTAGCTAATTCTGAGGCCGGATTTCTCTCCATCTATCCCCATCCCTTGAAAATCCTACCTCTACCGATTTACCCACCTAACCCTTATGGTGCAGATGACCTCAACTGTCTGTAGCCTCCCATATTCATACCAACTACTGCTAGTAGTGAGAAAATAGAATAATATAAAACTCATGTTTTTCCTGAGAAGAGATGAAATCGATAGAGAAATATAGAGAGGGGGAGGAAGCTCAGGGCACTAAAACCAGTCTGAGAGCCGTAGCAAAAATATACTCTCAGAGCAAACATTTCGTGAAATCTTCCGATTAGGAGACTCGAAGGCGGAAGGCGGTGACAGGAAGGGCGCTCGTGTCGGAGGGAAGGCAGGAAACTGGGAAAGAGCAAGGAGGTCGTTCTCCGAAGAAATGAAAGGCACCAATTTATTTAAGGCCTATACAATTTCCTGCCGAGCACACCTGGGAAATAGATAGGATATAGATTTGACGTGCAGTTTTTACGCTCGTAAAACTAGAAGCAATCGATGGACTTGCTTCAAATTGATGTCGAAATGGACGGGTTGAATTAATTCGCTTCCTCTAAGTTTCTAGTTTATACCGCTATTAATGTTATGGCACTCATTGGGACAATCCGGTCACGTTGATAGATCACTTTCTGGGATAAAATCTATTAGGTTGACTACCATCTTTAGCCTGGTTCAAATTGCCATTATAGTTGCAACCGCTATCCCATCTCTCTTATTGCCTTAAATGTGTGTAGCATACCTGTTTTTCATCCTCCTACGTTTTAGAATAGTCGGTGTTGGTAATGAGTCATTTTAGGAAAATCATGAATTGGTTGAAAGCCGAAATATATTTGTTAATTTCCCAGAAGGTTAGTCCGGAAATAGGGCCATATTTGAACACCCAAAAATAAAAAATGGTCAATGTTTTCCTCTGCCCTAAAATATTTGGGAAAAAATCAGTAATTTTTTGGATTTTGGTTTGGATTTTGATTTGGATTTGAAATAACTTAGATTGGTTTCAAAATATTCAGGGATTCTCGAATTTTGCGTAGCTGTAGCTAATTCCAGAATACAAACGTGACGCATGGTCTAACAAAAAATCTATATAATTCATTTATCAAGGTATGAGAACTAAAATATCCAAATTCCTATTTCGACGGCCCGCTTCGACAAGCCTTTATTATTACGATATTACTATGACTAAACTTTAATTATTTAAAATTAATTGCGTTGAGTAGATTTTTTAAATACTTTTAATTCATCCGTAGCAATTTCTTTGAAAGATTTATGACGTCGTAATCCATTCTTGCACGAGAAAACAATTAATAATTATTTTTCCAATGGGAAAGATTGAATCAAACAGGACTGAAAACAGAAATAGGCCTTTTTCAACGCCAAGACACCCATGTGGAGCAGCAGTTGGAACTGGAAAGTTTTAAAACTAGCACTAGCCTAAGAGCACTTCACGGAGAAAAGATTTCAATCCAATTATTTTCACCTCCTTAAACTGAAGACATATTTAAAAATCACCCTAAGAGGGAGTTTCCTATTAATTTCCATTTATCGCAGCCACAACTGTAATGGTATTATATCATCTGAAATTGTGTACCTAAGAATAAAAAACTAATGAAATTTTAACTTAGTCACATATTATTACTTTTATAAATTGGAAATGAAAAACGCTCACTTTTGCTAATTACTTTTAGAGGTACTCGAAACATCAACTTCAATTATGTTTTGAACAGGTCTGCGTTTCAAATACACAATTGTTTAACAGTTTTATTTATTTCTAACCAATATTTTGTGCTCAGAAACGTTATAAACCAGTGGACGAGTCACCATGTTTCGTTTATGGTCGATTAACTGACTTTACTCTGTGGAGTTTAAGCTCATAAACAAGCTGTAAAATATTTTTGTCTCCAGAGTTCTCAGATTTTAAAAAAATGTTTAAATGTTCAAAAGTACACGCAACCTTATTTTTGGTATGACTTTGTTGATATTTTCCTGATTTTTCTATGCACAAAGGATATTACAGATATAAGAAATTGAGAGCTATGATAATTACTGCATTTATCTCAACGCATCTAAATTTTTCATGGCTAACAGATACAAAATTCAGCACCTGTGATTTGTGTGATACATGCGCAAATAAATACGTCCGGTAATTCCGTGAATAGGAAACGTTAATTGTTTGATTAAATCAGCTAATTTAATCAAATAGATTCCAGTTCATATTCATTTTCAGTTCACCTTGTTATTGTCCATTAAAATATTCGTCAGACGCGTACATAGCGATTCACCGGACACTCGGACAAATGCCCACATTACTAGAACGCATATAAATAACATTTATACCTTGAGACTTTTTATTAAGTAATTAATTTGAAATTATATCCTTAATTGAAATAGTTCCTTCAGATTCTCAGTCTTTAAGACTATATGCTCCGTGTTTTTTTGTTTTGGCAGTAAATGAGATAACGTATTAAAAGTTTTCAACGCAAGATGGAACTGACATATTAACACATTTGGTATCTCTTTATCATTATTACCAAATTTGATAATCCAGACGTACATTAAGTTAGGCCATTGAACCTGATTTGATATTCTGTCAGTGAACTGGGACAGTTTAAAGTATACTATTTATTGCTGAAAATTTTAATGAGTTAAAAGCTAATGGTCATAGTTTATAACTCCAAATATCAATCCCCAGGCACACTCAAATATTTTAATTTAATTGACGTCGTAGCATACTCCACAGAGATTGCGCCGACTGACCAATCTATTTTAAGCCCACGTCTGGAGAGGGGAGGGAGAGGGTGAGACGATGATAAATTAATGGGTCTCTTTCACTCCGACCGCGTCGGGCACCACAGCTACCAGCGCCGCTTTGATGTGATCACATTTTTTTTTAAATTCACTGAGATGGTTGAGCGTATAGGTTACCTCATTACGCTGTCGGCACCCTTCCATTATTACTCATTTAAAGGCAAGCGAAGCAAGGAGTCTAGTCCTCCTCGGTGATTTTCAAACGGGCTCGTTGAGAAAGATGTTGGGACGCAGCAATAAGTAGAGAAAATAAGGCCGGCTGTCTGTTGAATGGCAACCAAACTGAAAAGGAATCCGAATCAATCGACCAACTGTGCAGCGTCAAAGATTGCATAAAATCAAATGAATATTAACGTTTTTAATACACGGTGTATAATAATGAAGATCCTTCAACGAATTACCTTCTGTTTACTATCAAGAAAAAAACATATAAATACACTCTTTAATGATATTAGTTAGTCTTTGAGGAATGGTTAAAATGAATCAATTACATGTAAAATTGTAACTGACTTTATTAGAGAGAATATTCATGGAGAATGGAGGAGTGAATATGAAGAAAAACTTGTAAAACAAGAAAGTGGATGAGGAAAATGAGTTTTAAAGGAAGTAAAGAAGGCAAAAAATGGAGATGAGAATAAAATATTTATAAATTAAATTGTAAATTCGATATATAACCATTGAAAACTTCTGGAAAAAAATGAATCTTTTGAAGCACGAGAAATGACGAAGTTCTCGTACCTTGTATTTGAGAACTGAAGTAATAAATTTGTTGCATTAATGTATTTTTTTAAACGAATTTAAACTAAAAAGATGAAAGCCTTACAGAACTGTGGGTTACTTAATAAAAAAACCCCAAAATGTACAAGTTGTACTGGTTAAGAGAAATCCACTCAACCCTCATGTGGTGGGTGTGCAGAGGTAGACAGTTCGATTAATTTAAGAAGAGGATTTCTTGGGTGAACCGTACTTTTAATTTCACCCCGATCAAACAATCAACGAAAGGATAGTTTGATAAGTGATGGTAGAGCCTAACAAGTACTATACCCTCCTTACACAACGTGTGAAATTATACATTCACAAGGTGCTAAAGGCATAAAGGGGAGTCAGTTCCTTATCCTGTGTGCCGTTTGCGGTTTCACAAAGCGATTTGGTTGCACCAAAATAAAACAAACGGCTTGGGTTAGTCTAATTTTGCACAGGGGTGACAGTTTCAATAGAACTCGGGGCCCCCAATCGGTGGTCGCCGGCGCTCGATCTACTTGACTACCTCACCCGCACTTGAATCATAATAATGGGCATAATTTGAGCATAAATTTTTTTTCACAATTATTAGCCAAAATTTATGCAGGATTAAAGGGTCAAACATTATTTGCATAACGAGCATACTTTTACATTTACACAAATTGAAACCACCGTTGATTTGTTTGTCATTTTATTGCATCAACTAATCGAATTTCATTTCCCTTCTTGTTACTAATAGATTGCATTTTAAGCATAAAGAGGTTTATCACACTTAGATACTGTAGTCCATGTATCTGTAGTTATCATGACCTCGTTTATCATTTAAACTTTTTCATAGATATTGTACATGGAAATTAAGAAAGCAATAGTTTTTGATGTTACATTCCTGGTGTTGAATCATCCTCTACCACTGACCCTATCGGTGGTTTGCAGGATACCATGTAGAGATGTATATCACAGCACCAATCACCTTGACAATCAGGGGATTAATTTTCTGGAGGCACACATTCCATTTAATTATCTAGCATCTATAATTTTGTTTGTTTCATTATATTTTTTCATCGAATTTGATGTCATTGGAGCCGAGTGCTCGTCAGCACAGGCAGCTGCGAGAGTCAGTCAGCGCTGGAACAAGATCCTACTCCAAAGTAACATTCCGCGAAACTATTTCGCACCGTGTGTTTGGAGGGGTAAAATCACGGTGGCGGCCGGGAGGGGGTGGGGTGGAGTGAGCGGGAGTTGTTTTGGAGGCGGGGGGGGGTGTTATGGAGGAAGGATGGGGAGGAGAAGGCAAGGCACGTCACGGGGAAGTTCCCACACTTCGCAGCATCCCGTTTGGACCAGAATTGCTTCGCCAAAAACACTCGCTCCGGCGGGTGGGAGAGGAGAGGGGTGGTGAATGGTGGTGGAGGAGGAGATTGAAACGTAACTCTGTGGGAATTGTTAAGTTGCACTCGCGTCCGAGGAGCGCTCGGAATGGCAATGCCGGAATGCAGCGGTGGGGTAAGGGTGTAGTAGGTTGGGGGAGTGGTGGGGTGAGGAAGTGGGGGCATTGGTGTAAAAAGGGGGAGGAAATACGAGAGAAGGAATTAGAAGGGCTGGGAAGCGACTCGACGGCGGCGGGTGAAGGGTGGGGTGGGTGGTGGTGGTGGGGGGGGAATTTATTTTTCGGCCCTTTTGCTTTTAACGACTCGAACAAATCATCGCGGGTCGAGGTTTCTCGGAATACCCTCTCTTTCTCTTACAAGTCAGGAGAGTCCTTAGGAATACATAGAAGGCATTTTGGAGTGTAGATTTAGTCCCTGTGTGTGGTGGCAGGAAGGGGGGAGAGAGAGGATGATAGGATGGGTATGTGGGCGACAAAAAATTCTCTGTCTCTCTCTCTCCATCTCCGAGACGCAAAAATAGGGTGACTTTCCAGCGTTTCTGAAAATAAATCTACCCGGCGATAAACATGTCCGGAGAGCGGCGTGCGAGCATAAACCAGGTTTGAGAAATTAAGACCTGCTCATAAATCCTCCATTTTCTTCTTACCGGACAAAAACGAGTTCGTGGAGGGATGTTCCGTAGTACCTCATTGTTTCCCCTCGATGATCGAACCGTTCGCTCGTCACGAATTCGCTCGGCGTCTCGGAAATATTTGCTTCTCCATTAAAAAAAAAAGATCTTTCGCCCTGTCAGTGCTTTCCAAAAAGTACTTCATCATTTAATTAGCACAAAATTGCAAAGATCGAAAGGCGGATATATAGCCATGAAGAGTCCTCCTTTTCATGGATATTAAACTCCAGAATAGAGTGAAAATAATTGAATTGCCCTTATTAAAAGTTCTGAATATTGGGATATTGATGATTTTATTTTCTATGTGATTTATAGTTTGCATGGAATTTCATTATGGTACCCATCAGCTACGGAATTAATATCTGGTACTATTGAGTTTACACCGTCGGAAAAGATCATCTTGATTAATCATTCTGCGAGTGATTGGGTAAAATTTACTAAATTGGACTATTTTTTTATTATCATACAGCCTTTTTACGTATTCTTAATCTCTATAATTGAAATATATTGCAGAATAAGACAATTACCTTGAATTTCTTACGACGTTTAAGTTAAGAACGGTTGTTTACTAATCTGAAACGGGTGTTGGAAACTGGTTGGTTTAATATAATATTTCAACTTGTAGTGTAACTGTGAATTCATTCAATGACCTGTACTATATTCTTAGGTAATTCTTTTTGCTTAAAAAGGCTTAAATAATGAACGTCTATATATTGCTGGTATCACTCTCCGCCACACGCCCTTGCTACGACATGGTATATGCTTATTGAAAGTTGAGTTACTTTAACTTTTGTGTCGCTAAATTTTTCATTTGTAGTTTATGATATACAAGCAGTGGGAGTCAAATTCTCGCTTTTAAATTGAAATTAGCACTTTTGGGCTTAAAGGATTAACGTAGAAATGCGGCAGTAGATGTGGGTTCCCACTGTTGGGAATTTATCTCTTTATTTTTCATGAAAAAAGTTCGACATAAATTTTACGATGCTTATTCATTTATTGAATTTCCTTTGGAAAAGATTAAATTTGTATTAAATTTCACGTGAACCTCAATTCAGTCTCTCCGGTCCTTTAATTATATTTTTTAGCATCTCAACAAATTCATTTTAGCTTTCAGACGAATTCTCTGACATATTTGCCTCTCATCGTCACTCGTGAATTCCACAAACGTTTGTTGGTCTGAAAAATTCTGCTTCGTCCCAAAGGCTTTATATTTCTCTGCAGGTTACTGTGAGTGCCAGCTGTTTCTGCGGGCTTAATAATGACTCGGAATTCTCCGACTCAGCAGTGAGATTAAATGTTTGTTCTTTGAGTGAAGGGCTTTCGGAGAATTCATTTCAAACCACATTAAAGCAAAAAGAACAAAACGTGGATGAGAACATTTTATGAAACTCGTCTGGCCACGGTAAAGTATTATTTCCAGCGATCAAGTCCCTGAGAAAGCGACGCATAAGTTATAATCTTTCGAGTCTTTCACGAGTTAACTTGCTATATTAACGTATGCTTGACAGTTGTGTAGGTTAGAATTATATTTCTGACTTATTATTCCATATATGACAAAAATTGTTCCACTTCTAGTATCACTTAAATAATAATATAATTAGTATTACGTATTGTGGTGACGGAGTAGCGAAGGTAGTTCCCAAGATTACTGTTTTGAAAATTATTCTTATTTTTGCGAATTCAATATCTATTTTTATTCATTTATCTTTTGGAAATGAAAAATAGCATTACAAAACTTAATTATTATTTAATATTGAATCAAATAAAAAACATGTTTATTACAGTAATTTTCCATGTTGTTGTTTTGCATGTGGTATTGTTCCTTTTTATGGTTGGTGACCTAACACCCCCCGCCACACGCCCTTGCGGCGGCTTCCGGGGTATTATGAAGATGTAGATTAAATACTATGCATCTTATTTTTTTTACTGAAATTCACCATCAAAAAATCAACTTATAAAAAGATCTAATTTTAATAGTGAGGTAGGAACCTGAAAAAATGGAGATATGGCTACTGTGTGAACGAAATAAATATATAAACAATTATTATCTTTGTTGAAAATTTTGGCATACGATTGTTTGCTACTAGATAATGTCTAAGAAGTTTAAAATGCGTTTGATACACGTTCCGTAAATGGTTTCTCCAAACCCGACTTAGAGGAAACTGATTAATGATCTCAGTATTCAACTATTTCACGAAATCTGAAAATCGCACCCGGTAATTCAAAGGACCAATTTTCAACATTTATTAAATTAAAGGTGCTCGACTCGGTACTACTCTGGGAAATACCGCAATATTTCGTGATGGAATCATAAAATACCTCCTCAGCGGAAAAAGGCGTCTCGAGGGTATGTGAATCACCGGTGCTGAAATTTAATGCAGAATTATCACTGAAAACAATTGTCCCGCCCACGCCTTTCCGGCCCACCTAGAACTCCACTCACGGTGAAAGGTTTTATAAGTAAGAAGATTTCACATAGGAATAAAAACGCTGAAAAACCTTTTTGATTAGTCGCTCTATGAGTTAATTCTTTTGAATTACTCAATATTAAATATTTATGATATTATTATTCACCTTTTTAAGTCTCATTTTTTAATCATACGCTGCAAGTTAATTTGAAATTTATTTATCAATTATTCTCAGATAGACACCAGTTCTATTCATCTACATCTACATCTACATAATACCCCGCAAGCCGCCGCAAGGGCGTGTGGCGGGGGGTGTTAGGTCACCAACCGTAAAAAAGAAAAATACCACATGCAAAAAAACAACACGGAAAATTACACCCACAGCAGCGCACACACTCATGCAAAAATCCCTTCATCCAATACTCATGCAAACACACATACCGCAAAACAACTAAAAACTGCACCCCATGATGCAGCACGAAAGACATCCTACAACACGGAAGCCAGGACACAACAAGCAAGAAATTGAAACATCACTACCACATGAAAATGCACCACGAAACACTCTACCCCCAAAGAGTCTCTAAATGGCAGGGAATGCGACCCAACGTTGCAGGTAGCAGGAATTTGCCCCCGCGGAGAGGGACGAGGGATTGAAAGGGAAACTTAAAAACAGATGAACAGAACATGAATGAAGTCATTCGGAAAGAATGGGTTATTATAGCAAAACACATAAGGTTAGTGGAAGAGCATGCATTTAAATACAACTAATTATTTTTTAGACGCTGAGGGTGGCAAGTGGAATTTTTGCTATCTATAACCCGGCAGTTGCTATCCCGTATTGTCCGTGGGAAGAAGGAGTCCTTGAGTCGGCTAGTTCTGGCATCTATTTCCCGAATTTTATATGCATGATCCAAGCGACTAATGTATGTAGGAGTACGAATAATTTGCGAGACCTCGGTGCTGAAACATGCGGATCTAAATTTATTTAATAATTTAAATCTTGCATTGAATCGTCTCTCAGCCAATGATTCCCACCCCAAATCCATGAGCATTTCGGTGACGCTTTGCGTTTTATCGTAGGAATTTTTTACAAAACGGGCTGCCCGGCGATTATTGACGCCTAATGATAATATTAATTTTAATTAAATGATTAGAATAGATATTGTTTAAATTAATTAATTCGTTTACGAGATCCTGTTAGTATTCTTGTACGCTCAGGAAACATTCGTCAAAGGATACCAAAATTTGTTTGTAAAAACTGTGATGGTAGTCCTCCTTTTGCGAATTTTGTTTGGTCCAAAATGTTTTTTGAAATAGTAAAATCTTTGAAATAGTTTTCACTGCGTTTAACAATCATATTTCTTGTTGCACCCTTTTGAAAATCATTGATTCGAATTCCTGTTCCATTCATTGATCATCCACTGGAGGCTCACACACGAGTAGACCTTATGGAATTGGGGACTGTGGGATCTCTATTTTTAACAAATTTATTTTAGTTTATTGTTGATTATTTCGCTGAAAAATAAATGGAGATAATAATCACACATGCTGACGGATGACCAGTTTGGTTGTGACAATAAGGGCATTATTATTATGACCTAAAATTATGTTGATAGATTCGACCACCAAGATAAAATAAGAGAGATTAGACACCGTCAATGACAGATTCAAGTTGATACATAATTGATATGCGGGAATTAATTCAAATATCCAAGGAGTTCTAAACCTAGTGTCTCTTTCTTTCTTCTAGATCTAGAATATTTTCCATGAATGCATAAATTGTGTGCTCTCAATTTTTTCCTTTAATGCAAATTATTGAAAAGAGATGTAAAATTACTTTAAAACATTGATTGCTATGCTTCTAACTTTGAGAGAACCCTAGAAAATGACGCATGGATTGATAATATGTCTTCTAATTTTTGTTTATTCTTTTTTTTTCAGGTAAGTTCATTAACCTTGGTTTTTCTAAATACCGTATGCGGATGAAGTTTTTGTTACAAAGTAAGTAATATTGTGCAAATACTCATTTTTAGACAAATATGTATTTATTTAATTAGTATTTTATTTATTTCCACGATTTCAAAAATTTGCCTCAAATGAAAATAGCAGATTATTTCCGGAAAAGGTAATGTAAGAAATTATAGAGCGTATATATTTATGTGAAGTTTAATGATAAAGTAGTAATGTTTTATCAGCATGCTTGCTAAGGCAAAAAGGTTGGTCTTATATGTGTAGTAAAAACTATATTGTACGAGTACTACTCTCTAACGACCTACACCTGATTTTGGAGTGGCGTAAAGAATGGGGGTTAGAATTAAATATAATAAAAAGCACAAGAGTGTTGTTATGGAGTATGAGAAAAATTGCACAAGGCGCAAATGATAAAATAAATGGCTGGGATTGGGTCAAGGATTACAGAAAATGTCAAGTATTTGGATGTTAGACTGACGTTAAACCTTTCACGAGGTACGCACATTAGAAGGGTATGCTGGTCACCCTTAAGGAAACTAGGTTTCATTAGATGAGTTGCAGGAAAATATAATTTAAAACTTAGGGGTGTTACTTCGTTTCATTTAGACCGCAGTTAGGTTAGAATACGCATAAATGTCTGGGAGCCATTGGGGAAAACGTAAATGATAGGTTTAAAGAACGCTAAGAGAAAATTCGCTAAGTTTGTTTAAAGTTACTACGAGAAGAGAGAAAGTCACACGAGTAAGCTGGAAGAACTAGGCTTGGAGCCTCTTAATTCGTGGAGCAGGAAAGTTTTTATTTTTTACAAAGGTAGGGGTATTTAACCTGAGATCCTTCGTAGGGGTATTTGATTTTCCTGTAACACTGGGGTAATTATTACGATTATTACGTGACCGTCAAAGGCAAATATGATACGGAAATAAAAAAATCGAAAAACTTATATTAACTCTGAAACCAGAAATTGATGAATTGGTCAAGCGCAACAATTATTGCAATGTATTGACGTAAGTAGTCATATATGTTCACGAAAGTTGGATGTAAACTGACATGTATTCAAACATATGTATGAACAAATATTTCTGCATGTGTGGCACAAATATTTGTTCATACATACCCACTCGCCAGAGACTCTTACGGCGGCTTGCGGGGTATTCATCTACATAATACCCCGCAAGCCGCCGTTAGGGAATGTGGCAGGGGTTGTTAGGTCACCACCCGATATTGTGTGAATGTAGATGATATTGGTCTAAATTGGTGATGACTACCTTGTCTTTTTCCACCATCAAATACTGACGTGGTTTTGTCTACATCTACACAGTACCACGCAAGTGGTCACAAGAACGTGTGGCAGACGGTGGTAGATCAACCATTCTACTAGTATTTACTCTATTGCCTCATGCATATGGAATGCCGCGATTCACCCAATCACTGCATGGAAAGGGGATGGCCGTATGTCATTCATACGACATGCCTACAAACATTACGAGTATTATATGGTTAGTAGCTGTCCCTGTTTCAACACAAAGACGACAAGAAGTTAGGCACACATGCAATTCAGACACTATAACCGTATTTTGTGTAAAAATTTATTGTGTGGGACTTTACCGAAGGCTGTTTTGAAATCTAAGAATATTGACGCGATTTGTAAGTTGTTTTCTCCCGATCTAAGTATATCGTGAATGAAAAGACCTTATTGTGTTTCGCGAAATCTGCTCTACCTAAATTAATCCTGGTATTTTCCTACTATCAAGAAATCTCATAATGTTAGTGACATTATGAGATTAGTTCGTGCATCTCAACACGTCGCCTGACTGATAAATAACATGATGCTTTCTGATCGGACACTTTCAAGAATTTTTACGGATGTGACAGATTTCTCTTAAATCCTGTTTGGTTCAGTTACTCCTATTAGGTCTCTCTGCCCCCGAAGTGTTCGAGACGTATTTAGGGTCAGGTCTAAAGAATGCTCAGTAATATCACTATTTTGCTTACAACCAGAGTGTCTGCGGCATGTTCTTCTGTGGAGGTGAGTGATGATGCCCTTTTCCTTCGATCTCCACCCGTCCAAGTCAGCGAGGGACGACGGGAAGACCTTGTTTCCTTCCCCTCCCCAACCGGTGTATATCCTTCGTTAAGAAGGAAACCACCTTCCCGTAATCCTCCCTTGGTCCGCACCAAGTCGTCTTCATTCACCTCCAAATCTCTCGGAGGGATCTCGACCAAGACTCGACCCCGACTCCGGAACAAAAGGAGCCAAACGAACGCCCGAAAGATCTCTCTCTCTCTCTCTCCTTCACTTCTCACCCCTCTCTTGTTAGACCGAACGTACAAAACACGAGTGTCCGTCTGTGCGTCTGTTACAGCGCCCCTTTCTACTTACCACCCACTCACCTTCGCACTCCTACTCCCTCATAGTTCGGAGGAGGGTGAGAGAGCAAAGCTTTACAGAGCACAACACTCCTCTCTCCATCCCTCTCCTCTCACGCCTTTCCCCCCCCCCCCCTTCCCCCGCATTACTCTTCATTTCTTTCCCGCCCCCCACGCATCCCCTTCACAAAACACCCTTCCTCATCCTTTTGTATCCACGATCTTCCCCTTTCCCCTTCCTCCCCCTCCCTGCCAACTCCCTTTCCCATCATTCCCCCACTCTCCCCCAAAAGACGCTCTTAAAAACCTCTCGCACGCCATCTCACGTTTTTATGTGGACCTTTCCTCGGATAGAGAGATGGGCAGAGGGAATTTTTCGGTAACCTGAGAAGGGTAGATCGGGAGAGGAGATGTGTTGTGAGCTCTGGTGGGGCGGTAGAGCCGAAACGGGGAGGAGAGGCGGGAAGGAAGAAGAACATCATAATGGTGCGAGAGAGAGAGGAAGGCTGTGGTGTTTCTGGCGGTGGTCACACAGTCGAACGAATGGGAATGGCTTGACGGCTAGCACGCACGCACCCGTGTGGAAGCACTAATCTCCCTACACACGCTTGTGCACAGGGTGCCCGGAGACCCGCGCCCGCACTCCCCCTCCCCCTCCCGGTCCCTACTGATTGGAGGGCGGGCGCGTCGACGCATTCGCCGGAAGCGATCGGTCAAGAGGCGATGTACTTCTTCCTTTCGGAGCCCAGTAAGGCACATCCAGGGTGATCTCATGTTGTACGAAGTACATTCACCGTCATCTGCATCTAAATCTACATCATATCCCACAAGACGCCGCAAGGGCGTGTGGCGGAGGGTGTGAGGCCACTACCCGTAAAAAGGAAGAATCACCGTCCACGTCAAATGCTACTAAATAGTGAGCAATAAAAAGATTGCATATCCGTACATCTAAATTGTACTCTACGTGCCACCGCTAGGATTTTTGGGATGAGATGATGGGGTACCAAGTATGCAACTACAAAAATTAAGTTTTTCTTAATTTTTAGTTGCAATGCCCGTGTAAAATTTTTATATGATACCGATCATGATAACTGTAGTTACATGCAGTATGATATTTTAGCGAGATACGTTTTACGTTATTGGCTAAATTTTTTACTGCATCCTAAGGTGCAATTGTGTGTCAATTGATAGTACATGTATTTGCATGCGTGTAAGTTGAAAGGATTTTTGCATTAATATATATGCCACAGTTGGTATAGGATTGCATGGATGTGTTGATTTTGCATGTGGTTTTGTTCCCTTTTTACAAGTGGTGACCTAACACCCCCCTTCACACGCCCTTGCGGTGGATTGCGGGGTATTATGTAGATGTAGACCTGCCGTTTAGAAACCAGAACGCACTAATCTACGGATATGAGATGGACTTTTAGAAACAAGGGCAATATGCTACGATTAGATGAGAAAATGTATTAGGCTACTCATTATGAAATGTTTATTTAATGAAAGGGAGATAAGATTTATTTCGGTAACAGAGCGGTTGTGCAAGGGAAACAATTTTGTCTTCTAATTGCCACTCTTGTCTTGTGCGATGAATAATTTATTGTTTCAATTTGGTGAGCTTTACTTACAGCTTGTATTTGAGGTCACCTGCGAGGATATCCAAAAACTACAATACGCGTATTATTATGCCATCGAACTCAATCATACACATTCGTATTTGTGCGGGGAAGAATAAAATTTTACGGATGGCCAGTCTGTATTCCGACTTTCCTTGCAGATATTTAAAATTCCACCTACCGTAGTCTGTTGGGGTTTTGCAGCTAATATGCCCCATAAATTAAAAACCAGATATATAGCTTGTATTGAAACCTTCGCTAGACGAGTATTTACAAATCTACATCTACTTAATACTCCGCAAGCCGCCGCAAGGACGTGTGGCGGGGGGTGTTAGGACACCACCCGTAATTTAGAAAAGAAAAAAAACCGCACGCAAAAACCACAAAAAGAATGGCATACATTCATGCAAGAACACTTACACCCCACACACATGCAAACACTCAAACCACCAATTGACATACACACCTACAAATACACATAATATCCTTGCAATGTCTTATTTTGTTCCGACTTGTAAATTCAATGTTTTTAATATTTCTAGGGTGACTTCGGTTTCTTAATATTATGATCTCTGATTGTTCGGGGAAACCACCAATTGACATACACACCTACAAATACACATAATATCCTTGCAATGTCTTATTTTGTTCCGACTTGTAAATTCAATGTTTTTAATATTTCTAGGGTGACTTCGGTTTCTTAATATTATGATCTCTGATTGTTCGGGGAAAGAATTACTATTTGTAACTCTAAATCGTATAATTCCTGCAAAAATCTTTACAACTCACACACATGAAGATAAATATATTATCAATTAGCTTACACATCCACCTACGAATATACCTTATCGATACGGAACGTTTAATCCTGTCCTGACTTGCAAATTTGAATGTCTTTAATATGTCTATAGTGACTCTGGTCTCTTACCATAGTGATTCCCGATTAAATCCTATCAAGAAATTGCATGAGTGCATCCATTATAATATATTTATGCCAACGTAGTTGCCCTTTATTTGTACACCATTAAATTTGGATATTTTAACTACCGTGGGACATAAAGATTTGCTGGTACATGGGTTCCATGGTAAAGGAGTTTGGGGATGGGGAGTGGTTTGAGAGGAGGGGAGTGAGGGCAAAGTGAAGATAGAGGGAGTCAGTGTTGTGGAGTCAGTGCGGAGGGCCCGGAAAGATAAGGGAATAGGGTCGCGCAGGAGCGGCGGAAGTCTCGGGTGGGGATAAAGTGCGCGTTGATAAACCTCAGGATGCTGAGGCAATGACCTAATCTCTTTCGAGGATGGGGTGCGTAAAACGACCCATTAGGTTTACACAAGTTTGTTCAATGTTCCTTCAATATCATTAATTTAATTAATTTGGACTTTTTCCGATGGGAAATTCAAAACTTACGATGATGAAGATGTTAGATGAGATGTTAAATGTTTCGACGACGGATCTTCATTAGACGATATTCAATTCAACGATTTTAATTTCACCATCAGTTGTAGAGAAAATGGGCTGCAGCACGTAATCGCATGTGCCGATAAAAATTTGAATCTAATATATCGTGCGTAGTAAAGCTGTTGTAAACATTACTTATATTATTTGAATTATTTAAGATTTTTTGTTAAAACTAGCATTCGTGCTTTATCCTCGATGTGAAATCTTCCCCTGCCACTTATGGCTTGCAGAGGAGAGGTAGGCGAATAATGTGTGCTTGATATTGCGTCTTTGAAGTGAAATTTGGTAGAACGAATTAGAATATTTTTTTAAGAACTTAATTATAGGTTCTTAGAGACAGTGTGACAATATGATGCGGCGTGTGGGGTGTTGTGTAATACACCTACATAGTAATCCGCAAGCCGCCGCTTGGGTGTCTGGCAGGGAGTGTTAGTTCACCACCCGTAAAAGAGAATAATACAAGCATCCCCCCTCCGTTTGTCCTTGAGCCAGGAAGGGTGCACATGAATGTATATAAAGCCTATTCTATTTGCGAATTATCCGTACGGAATGCGTAGAATACTAACCGGTAATAAGTGTCTGAATTGCATTTGTGCCTACCCTCTTTTAACTTAGGAGTATTTTCTAGTCATCTTTGTGTAGGCATAGGAATAGCTGCTATTCATGTTATATTCGTAATACATTTATTTCTTTGTTTATCCCTATATTTATTCATTCTTATATTTATTCATTCTTAAATTTATTTATTCTTATATTTATTTATTCTTATGTTTATTTATTCTAATATTCATAAATTCTTATATTTATTAATTTTTATATGTATTAATTCTTATATTTATTAATTCTTGTATTAATTTATTCTTATATTTATTAATTCTTATATTTATTAATTCTTTTCTTTATTTATTCTTATATTTATTTATTTAGAATTAGTCTGAAAACAGCACAATTTGGCCTTTACATCGGATTATTAACAATGATAACAGTGGCCACAATTACAAACACCCAAACCCTTACTGGAAGAAAACCCACACAGGCAGGAAATTTAATGTAGAAATTTGAATGTAGAATTTTAATGTATGCATGCTGCATTATTGGTGCTCGGCCAACCCATATCCACGCGGTTTTTGGTGGATCGCTGGACGCCAGGTGCATGAGAAAAAAGAATTAGTGTATTTACTTTTATCGGATGAGAGAGGTAGGCAAGTGGATGCCATCTTCTTAGATTTTCAAAAGGCATTTGATAAGGTCCCACATGGTAAACTCATTCATAAATTAAAGGTCGCGGGTATAAATAAGGGCGCCATAAGTTGGGTTAAAGATTTTCTTTCGGAGCGGGAACAGAGGGTAGTCCTTGATGGCGCTAGTTCCGACAGCGTTCGAGTCACGTCGGGGGTACCTCAGGGAAGTGTGATCGGGCCGTTGCTTTTCTTGATTTTTGTTAACGATTTGAACCGCGAAGTGAAAAGTAAAATTAGGATGTTCGCGGATGACACGGTGATCTATCGGGAGATATTGGGGATGAGGATCGTTTTATTCTAGAGCAGGATTTAGATTGCATTACTAAATGGTGTTCTAACTGGGGATTGACTCTAAATTATAATAAATGTTCAGTGGTAAATTTCTTTAACGATCAACGGGATTTGCTTACAAATTAGCTGGAGGTGACCTAGCAGTAGTTGATACGGTAAAATACCTAGGTGTCACATTCACAAAAGACTTAACTTGGGTGACTCACATACGTAAAGTCTGCGGTCAAGCATATAAAAAATTGGGATTCATTAGACGCATTGTCGGCAAAAGTGACTCGAAGGTCAAGGAACGTTGTTACCACGCTTTTGTAAGGCCTCATTTAGAATACGCATGCAGCGTGTGGGATCCGAGTGAAAAAGGTCTCATTCGGGAAATTGAGAAGGTTCAACGCCGGGCAGCCCGTTTTGTAAAAAATTCCTACGATAAAACGCAAAGCGTCACCGAAATGCTCATGGATTTGGGGTGGGAATCATTGGCTGAGAGACGATTCAATGCAAGATTGAAATTATTAAATAAATTTAGATCCGCATGTTTCAGCACCGAGGTCTCGCAAATTATTCGTACTCCTACATACATTAGTCGCTTGGATCATGCATATAAAATTCGGGAAATAGATGCCAGAACTAGCCGACTTAAGGACTCCTTCTTCCCACGGACAATACGGGATAGCAACTGCAGGGTTATAGATAGCAAAATTTCCACTTGCCACCCTCAGCGTCTAAAAAATAATTAGTTGTATTTAAATGCATGCTCTTCCACTAACCTTATGTATTTTGCTATAATAACCCATTCTTTCCGAATGACCTCATTCATGTTCTGTTCATCTGTTTTTAAGTTTCCCTTTTAATCCCTTGTCCCTCTCCGCGGGGGGAAATTCCTGCTACCTGCAACGTTGGGTCGCATTCCCTGCCTTTTAGAATCTCCTCGGGGGGTAGAGCGTTTCGTGGTACATTTTCATGTGGTGTTTCAATTTCTTGCTTGTTGTATCCTGGCTTCCGTGTTGTAGGATGGCTTTCGTGCTGCATCATGGGGTGCAGTTTTTTAGTTGTTTTGCGGTATATGTGTTTGCATGAGTATTGGATGAAGGGATTTTTGCATGAGTGTGTGCGCTGCTGTGGGTGTAATTTTCCGTGTTGTTTTTTTGCATGTGATATTTTTCCTTTTTACGGTTGGTGACCTAACACCCCCCGCCACACGCCCTTGCGGCGGCTTGCGGGGTATTATGTAGATGTAGATGTAGATGTACATTGGTCGCTTGGATCATGCATATAAAATTCGGGAACTAGATGCCAGAACTAGCCGACTCAAGGACTCCTTCTTCCCACGGACATCTACATCTACATCTACATCTACATAATACCCCGCAAGCCGCCGCAAGGGCGTGTGGCGGGGGGGTGTTAGGTCACCAACCGTAAAAAAGAAAAATACCACATGCAAAAGAAACAACACGGAAAATTACACCCACAGCAGCGCACACACTCATGAAAAAATCCCTTCATCCAATACTCATGCAAACACATATACCGCAAAACAACTACACAATACGGGATAGCAACTGCAGGGTTATAGATAGCAAAAATTCCACTTGCTATGATAACCCATTCTTTCCGAATGACCTCATTCGTGTTCTGTTCATCTGTTTTTAAGTCTCCCTTTCAATCCCTCGTCCCTCTTCGCGGGGGCAAATTCCTGCTACCTGCAACGTTGGGTCGCATTCCCTGCCTTTTACAGACTCTTTGGGGGTAGAGTGTTTCGTGGTGCATTTTCATGTGATGTTTCAATTTCTTGCTTGTTGTGTCCTGGCTTCCGTGTTATAGGATGGCTTTCGTGCTGCATCATGGGGTGCAGTTTTTTTTTTTTAGTTGTTTTGCGGTATATGTGTTTGCATGAGTATTGAATGGAGGGATTTTTGCATGAGTGTGTGCGCTGCTGTGGGTGTGGTTTTCCGTGTTGTTTTTTTGCATGTGGTGTTTTTCCTTTTTGCGGTTGGTGACCTAACACCCCCCGCCACACGCCCTTGCGGCGGCTTGCGGGGTATTATGTAGATGTAGAGATGTAGAATGACTGGTTACCTACCACCCCCTGCCACACATCCTTGTGACGGCTTGCGGGGTATTGTGTGGATGAATATAGTCCGCAGATCTCGGTACTGTGGTATTAGCATGACTTAGGATTTGATTTATATCGATAAGGATGATAAATTGCCATATTATTTCATTTAATTTAGAATTCCTCTTCCCTCTTAAACATTTCTTTCTTTCTCTCTCTCTCAAACGCTTCCAGATTTCCATACTTCGAATAACCTATTATTCCTTCCGTTGTCGCTTTAGCTTCATTCCCACGTAAAAAAAATGTTGACGTGTATGCGTGATGAAGAGGGACTCAAAAACGTGTCTTTACATGTCATATCTGGACAGAATTTGCGTAGGCTATTATGATCGTTTCCCACGTCCAGGACAGAGATCGGCAACACCTGCCATGCACACCTGACCTACCCGCTCTGACTAATGGGCCCCAGCTGACACCTTCTAAATCTCACGTAATACGAACGAGGAGGTATATTTTATAGGTCTGATAATTTCAAGTCTTTCAAATTTAAGATATCAAGAGTGATTTCTTACCTCACCTTTTTTTTTGAATCGATCTTACCGAGAGATAATAAATACATGCTTTCCTCTTTTCCGCCACACTGGACAGCTGTCATTTGAACGTCAATGCTAATATCCCCTATATATCGTCACTAATTTCAAAATATTTCGGTGAAGATTTCCGTTGCTATCCCTGGCGTTGGAAAGAAAGCGTGACGAAAGGGCTTATTGGCACTTGGAAATATTCAGCTTTTTGACAGCTGTAGGCACAAAGGCACGTGAAAAAATGTGGCTAGTCGAGGTTCTGGTTTCGTTAAGAGAAAATCTTAGCCCCAGAACCCAAAATTAAAAGCTATTTAATTGAGGTAGCCGATTAATTTTTAGTACAAAAATAAAATTAATTTGCAATAAAAATCTCTTGAATTCAAAACAAGGAGAGAAATGTTAAATTTAATTAATTGCATTTACGTCATCGTGAACTTACGGGACATATTAGATGAACTGTGAAAATCAAAATTGAAGGGATTTTTGCATGAGTGTGTGCGCTGCTGTGGGTGTAATTTTCCATGCTGTTGTTTTGCATGTGGTATTGTTCCTTTTTACGGCTGGTGACCTAACACCCCCGCCATTGCGGGGTATTATGTAGATGTAGAACTGTGTGAACCCACCTACAATTCTTCCAAGATTCCCAAATATTAAAAATAACTTGCTGTTTTGCAATGAAATACGCGTACATTTATTATAATTATATATTAGAATGTCGAAATGTTATTACACTATCAGTATGGTACACGAAAGAGGATATCAATGAATGATCGTCATAATATGATATCTACATCTACATCTACTTATTATCCCGCAAGCCGCCGCAAGGGCGTGTGGCGGGGGGTGTTAGGACACCACCCGTAATTAAGTAATAGAAAAACACCGCATGCAAAAGCCACAAATTTATACCATCTGCAAGCAAAACACGGCATACACTCATGCAAGAACACATACACCCATATACATGCGAACACTCAAACCACCAACTAACATACACATGTACCTACAAATACACCTAATATCCTTGGAATGTCTAATTTTTTCCTACTTTTAAATTCAATGTTTTCAATATTTCTAAAGCGACTTAGGTTTCTTAATATTACGATTTCTGATTGTTCGGGGAAAGAATGAGTATTTCAATCTATCTGTGCTGGAATCTATCCCCCTTATTTTATCGTTGTGGTATGATCTACCTAAATAGTGTGGGGCCATAATAATTTCTTTAGGGTCTATATAGATATCTACATCTACATCTACTCAATACCCCGCAAGCCGCCGCAAGGGCGTGTGGCGGGGGGTGCTAGGACACCACCCATAATTTAGAAAAGAAAAATAATAAAAAAAAAAAATCGCATGCAATAACGACAAAATCATATATAAAAAAAAAAAAAAAACATGGCATACATTCATGCATGAACACTTACACCCCACACACATGCAAACACTCAAACTACCAACTAACATACACATGCACCTGAAAGTATACCTAACATCTCTATAGTGTTTAATTTTGTTCCGACTTGTAAATTCAAAGTTTTTAATATTTCTAAAGTGACTTCGGTTTCTTGCTATTATGATTACTGATTGTTCGGGGAAAGAATGAGTATTTGTACCTATCTGTCTTGGAATCTATCTCCCTTAGTTTATCTTTGTGGTCTGATCTACCTAAGTAGTGTGGGGCCATTATAATTCCTTCAGTGTCATATTTAAACTCGTTTGTTCTGAACCTTTCTAAAAGTCTAAGCCTCGCTTGTTCTCTCCGCACTTCAAGTGGTTCCCAGCCTAAATCCCCTAAGAGACCTGTCACACTTGTGTTTTTATCATAACAATTTTTAACAAATCTAGCGGATTTTCTCTGGACTTTATCTAATTCTTTTTGCCAAATTTTCTCCCACGGATCCCAAATACTTGCGGCATATTCCAAATGAGGTCTAACTAGAGCAAAATAACACCTCTCTTTAACTTTTTCATTACATTTCCCCACCACCCGTTTTATGAAGCCAAGTTTCTTTAAAGCTGATCCGCATATTGTCCTGATATGTGCTCCCCATGAAAGGCGTGGTGTTAGAACAACCCCCAAATATTTAACTTGATTTGCCGTAGTCAATACTGAACCCTCTATTTTGTAGTTTATATCCTGTTCCTCGCTTCCTTTATTCCAAAATTTCAAAACTGCACATTTATCTATATTAAGTGTTAATCCCCATTTATTGCACCATCCCGAGATATTGTCTAAGTCTCTAGAGAGTAGCTCGCGATCTAGTTGGCTCCTTATTTCCCTGTATATCACCGTGTCGTCAGCAAATAACCTTAGATTGCTACTAACGTGTGTGCTTAAGTCATTTATGTATATTAAGAACAGAAGAGGCCCTATTACACTTCCCTGGGGGACGCCCGAAGTAACATCTCTCTCCGTTGAGCACAACCCATCTATGACTACTATTTGTTTGCGGTTTGACAAGAAGTCCCTAATCCAATTAATTATTTTCTCATTGATCCCATAGTATTTAAGTTTGTGTAACAATTTATTGTGTGGGACTTTGTCGAAGGCTTTTTTGAAATCCAGGAATACTGCATCGACTTGGGTGTTGTTTTCTCCCGATCTAAGTATATCGTGAATGAAGAGACCAAGTTGTGTTTCGCAAGATCTGCTTTTCCTAAATCCGTGCTGGTTGTGGATTAGTATTTTCCTACTATCAAGAAATTTCATAATGTTAGTGACAATAACGTGTTCCAATATTTTACAAGAGATCGATGTTAAAGAAATGGGTCGGTAATTGGTTGGTTTATCCCTATCGCCGCCTTTATAGATGGGAGTTATATGGGCTAGCTTCCAGTCGCGAGGCACTGAGCCTTCTTCTATCGATTTTAGAAAAACAATATGTAAAAATGGGGCAATGTCGTCAGCTAATTCCTTTAATATTCTAGCAGGTATTTCTTCCGGACCAGGTGCCTTGTGTGCTTTGATACTACGGAGCAGATGTACTATTCCCTGCTTGGTCAGTGTTAGATCGCTCATGTGTTCCCCGGGTGGGTGTGGAGGATCGTTTGGTGCGTTTGTGTTTTTGTTGTAGACGCTCTGGAAAAAATGGTTTAAAATATTTGCCTTTTTCACGCTATCTGTAATGATTTCTCCATTTTCCGTCTTCAAAGAGTGAACAGTGGGACGTTTACCCTGTATTTCCCTAACATAGGACCAGAATGACTTTGGATTTTCCTCAAGATATTCGCTTAGCATTTTAGATTTAAAAGAGTGTAGTGCTGTGCGCATAATACTTTTCGTCTTACTACGACATTCTTTTAGTAGCTGTTTGGTTGTATTCACAAAACTTAATATAATTAAGGTTGTAAATTGATATCAACTCTATTCTTGGTGCCTTTGTTTATTTGAATGTAATGGGCAATTGTAAAACTGTAAATATCAACTGTAAGAAATTTTATTTCCAAATGATTAAATACACATGTCTTATCTGATTCTTCCTCAGGCTTACTCATGTGGAAATTCACCATATTCCAAGGAATGATAAAAAGAAACTCAGAAAAATAAAAACTTGGTTATTCCACATGTGTTTAAAATAACCAAGTATTTATTTTTGTGAAATGAATCGCTTCCACAAAGTGACGCCTGAAACCATTCTGTTCAAAAAGAAAATCTCTTAATTATACACCTCACAATTTATTATCATTCATGACGATGGTTTTTCGCTTTCAGTCATGGCACCCGATGATGCCGCACGGTATCTTTCGCATCACATTCGATATTTTTAATCCTGGTTTCGCGGAGAAATGTTCCATTCCGATGTTCATTTTGATATCTTTCAAGAATTTTCTAACAAACAGACGTTTCCGAAGATAATTCAGAAATGTGTACTCTTTACTCTGGACTAAGTTCATTGTTTCACTCGTGTAGTCACTCCGACCCGTATTTGAACTGGCGAAGCTTCAAAAAGGGTCAATAGACGGATCTTACTTTCCTTGATCAATCCAAATATACAATTATTGCATATGTTCACAAGTTCACCGAAAAAACTACTCACTGGTGATCACATTAAGAACATAAAACAGTGTTCAGAGGTTGATCAATTCACAAATAACCAAAAGGGATTCCACGACGACTTTATATATGCATATATATATACATATATACACACACACACATACGTATATATATATATACACACACACACACATACACACATTTTTATATATACAACAAACTTTGACAGCAACAAACAATATAAAAACATAAAAAATCACTCACAGGTTATTTATTGATCATTTCGACGGAATTCAGCTCCGTCAGAAATACATTTATATATACGATGAAGGGAGGAAGAAAGTACTCAGAGTAAAAGAGGGACTTGATGTAGAGTAGGATGCTGGATTTTGGTTTTGTTGGAAGTCACCAAATATTTATTTATTTAGTATCTGTGTCCATCCAAAAACCTACCTTAGCCGGTAGATTACCTAATAATAATAGTACACATACTTATATTTATCTATATGTATATTTATATAAATATATATACATATATATATGTATAATATATATTATATATGTATAATATATATTATACATATCTATATATGTATTGTGGGTCACGGTAGTCCAGGGGTAAAACTTTGGACTGCTGATTCCCGGACAATCCTCTCTGGGCACCTGCAGGTCCACCCAAAATAAATATTTATGTATATATATATATGTATATATTTTATATATATATTTCTAAGTATATATTTTTTATGTGGGTTGCGGTAGTCCAGGGGTAGAGCTTTGGACTACTGACCGGAGGGTCCCGGGTTCGGTTCCCGGGCAAGTCTCTGGGCACCTGCAGCTCCACTCAAGCTATGTCATTTTTCGGGTACCAGATCTTCCTGGGAAATGAAAACCGACACAGGGAAAGGAACTGGCCCTCCTACCCTGATGTGTGAATTTCACACGCCGTCGGGCTTAGTACTGGGTGTACTCTCCTATCATCACCTACCAAACTGGCCTTCGGATTGAATACTGTGCTCATGGTTGAGAAATATATACGTGTGTGCTTAATATTTACATCTACATCTACATCTACATCTACTCAATACCCCGCAAGCCGCCGCAAGGGCGTGTGGCGGGGGGTGCTAGGACAACACCCATAATTTAGAAAAGAAAAATAAAAAAAAAATCGCATGCAATAACGAGAAAATCATATATAAAAAAAAAACATGGCATACATTCATGTATGAACACTTACACCCCACACACATGCAAACACTCAAACTACCAACTAACATACACATGCACCTGAAAGTATACCTAACATCTCTATAGTGTTTAATTTTGTTCCGACTTGTAAATTCAAAGTTTTTAATATTTCTAAAGTGACTTCGGTTTCTTGCTATTATGATTACTGATTGTTCGGGGAAAGAATGAGTATTTGTACCTATCTGTCTTGGAATCTATCTCCCTTAGTTTATCTTTGTGGTCTGATCTACCTAAGTAGTGTGGGGCCATTATAATTCCTTCAGTGTCATATTTAAACTCGTTTGTTCTGAACCTTTCTAAAAGTCTAAGCCTCGCTTGTTCTCTCCGCACTTCAAGTGGTTCCCAGCCTAAATCCCCTAAGAGACCTGTCACACTTGTGTTTTTATCATAACAATTTTTAACGAATCTAGCGGATTTTCTCTGGACTTTATCTAATTCTTTTTGCCAAATTTTCTCCCACGGATCCCAAATACTTGCGGCATATTCCAAATGAGGTCTAACTAGAGCAAAATAACACCTCTCTTTAACTTTTTCATTACATTTCCCCACCACCCGTTTTATGAAGCCAAGTTTCTTTAAAGCTGATCCGCATATTGTCCTGATATGTGCTCCCCATGAAAGGCGTGGTGTTAGAACAACCCCCAAATATTTAACTTGATTTGCCGTAGTCAATACTGAACCCTCTATTTTGTAGTTTATATCCTGTTCCTCGCTTCCTTTATTCCAAAATTTCAAAACTGCACATTTATCTATATTAAGTGTTAATCCCCATTTATTGCACCATCCCGAGATATTGTCTAAGTCTCTAGAGAGTAGCTCGCGATCTAGTTGGCTCCTTATTTCCCTGTATATCACCGTGTCGTCAGCAAATAACCTTAGATTGCTACTAACGTGTGTGCTTAAGTCATTTATGTATATTAAGAACAGAAGAGGCCCTATTACACTTCCCTGGGGGACGCCCGAAGTAACATCTCTCTCCGTTGAGCACAACCCATCTATGACTACTATTTGTTTGCGGTTTGACAAGAAGTCCCTAATCCAATTAATTATTTTCTCATTGATCCCATAGTATTTAAGTTTGTGTAACAATTTATTGTGTGGGACTTTGTCGAAGGCTTTTTTGAAATCCAGGAATACTGCATCGACTTGGGTGTTGTTTTCTCCCGATCTAAGTATATCGTGAATGAAGAGACCAAGTTGTGTTTCGCAAGATCTGCTTTTCCTAAATCCGTGCTGGTTGTGGATTAGTATTTTCCTACTATCAAGAAATTTCATAATGTTAGTGACAATAACGTGTTCCAATATTTTACAAGAGATCGATGTTAAAGAAATGGGTCGGTAATTGGTTGGTTTATCCCTATCGCCGCCTTTATAGATGGGAGTTATATGGGCTAGCTTCCAGTCGCGAGGCACTGAGCCTTCTTCTATCGATTTTAGAAAAACAATATGTAAAAATGGGGCAATGTCGTCAGCTAATTCCTTTAATATTCTAGCAGGTATTTCTTCCGGACCAGGTGCCTTGTGTGCTTTGATACTACGGAGCAGATTACAAATCATATCTGCAATTATAAAAACTTGTAATTTTAATAAACTCATAATTACCATGAATTTGATTTATATATGTATCGAATAAAAAATAATGCTACTTAAATCGCAATCTTTTACTTTTTGTTACAAGTTCTCCAAACAAAGCGAAACGATTGAAATAATTTCGGCAGCACACTATTTATATTCTCCAAGAATCTGTGAATATATTTTGATAATTCTCCTAAATATGCTATAAATATTTATAGATAAATTTCTATATTTTATTTCTTGCATAGTTTCTACGCATATGGTCTCCACTTCATGGATTTGACACTAATAATTTTTTTTTGCTACCTTGATTTAAATTGAAAGATTTCAGGGGTGCACCTATCTTCACAAAACTGTTTAAGTATTTTTCCATTGCCAAATATAACGACATTTTTGACTAACCACCGTTCATATACGGTACGTGGTGACAACTTACAACACGTTGGGTATCCTGTATGCCTAGTGAGAATGCACTGCCACTCACGTTGACGTTGGCTTGCAGAGTAACATATAGATGTTTATAGTATTTATTAAACTAGGTTAATAGCACTTATTTTGTTACTAGCTCTTGTGGTTGCTTTTAGGTTTCATTGTGTAGATGTAGATGAGTATTGTAATTCTTCTTACCAATATGTCTACCAATTAGTGTACTGTTAAAAGTTTCATTTGAAAGTATATCTCCAAATTAAAAATTATCCCCAAAAAATGAATAGTTCCACAGCATAAATACTTGCTTCGTAGCTATATGAAGGTGAATCACAGAGTTAAAGTAGGTACTTTTCTACTAGGTAGATCACACTATTTGGGTAGATCAGACCACAAAGATAAAATAAGGGAGATAGATTACAGTACAGATAGATACAAATACTCATTCTTTCCCCGAACAATCAGAAATCATAGTAGTAAGGAACCGAAGTCATTTTAGAAATTTTAAGAAAATTTAATTTACAAGACGGAAATAAATTAAACACTGCAAAGACATCAGGTAGGTGCATGTGTATGTTAGTTGGAAGTTAGTCTTTGCATGTGTGTGGGTTGTAAGGGTTTTTGCATGAAGTAATACCATGTCTGGTTTATGGATTTTATAAATTTGTGGCTTTTGCACGGGTTTAAAAAAATTAAATTACGTGTGTTGCCCTAACACCCCCCCCCACACTACCTTACGGTGGCTTGCGAGGTATTAAATAAATGTAGATGTAGATATAATTGTACTTAATTAAGGGGTTTGGGTTTTGAAAAAGAACTGCTCTGACACAGCATGCGATATGCCCTCCAGGCAAAATTCGCCAACCCACGCATCCCGAGCGAAGTGGGCGCCGAAGAAATTCTCAGGGAACCCAATTCTGACCATTCGCCATGGACGGAACTCCACGCCATTACCACGCGTAATCACGCAGAGCATATTTTTCGAAGGGATGAGAGATAAGGCATAACCCTGTTCCGCGCCCCTCTGGAAATTCCGGCATCCCGAAACGAGGGAATAAGACCGAGGCCTTCGAAAATAATGGAGCCTCTTCTTCATGGCGCGCAAGGGGGAGGGGATGGCTGTCTACCTCCTCTCCCTTCCCCTGATTGTTAGATTGTTGTTGATGCGGAGGGCGGTGGGAGATTGGTGGTTGGGCAAGAAAGGTGAGAGGGAATCTGGAGGAAGGGTGGGAGAGGCTAGTGGGGGTGGGAAGGAAGTGGTATTTAAGGGGGCCCCCACGGCGAGGAGTGGGGGGGAGGGGCCGTAACAAGGGTTTCCCCGCTCTTCCCGTCATGCCCAAGATATCTTTCAAATGAGTTTTTCACCCCATCCCTTTCCGCCGTCTGCATCAGCTCGAAAGGGTCTTGGGGGCTGTTGTTGTAATGGTAGGGGGAGGGCTATGGAGAGAGAGATTCGATTGAGTCGAGCCCTTTCGTCCTTTCCCTCCCTCCCCGTCAAACAGGACCCTTCACCATTCCCCTTCAAGGCCCTTATCTCACTTCTCCGCGGATCTCCGTCGCTTTCATTGCCGGCGGAAAATCCACCATTCCGCGCGCCTTAAGGGAAATGGGTCTGGGACGATTCTGGCGGACGTATCCCTCCCTCATGGGACATCCAATGGGAATTTCGAGGGGGGGAGGGTGATGGGCCAAGTCTCAGTTGATGAGACCGTGGCATACCCTTTCCTGAGGGCCTTTTATGGATTGGTATGGTCGTCGCGTGAGAAAAGAGCTCTGGTAGCCGAAGCACGGAAGATCGCCGCCCCGTTTATCCTGTCTTCTGACGAATGCACTCCGGCGTGCCCTCGCATGCGTCTTCTCCACCAACTACGCCTCGCACCTGACCCTCTGGCCTCCGGGCGAGAGGGTCGCTCCCCTCATATTGGCAAACGAGCACGAAGTTTAGAGGAAACACTAGGGCGAGGAACAAGCACCAAGAGCACGTTATCTACTCCGTTGGGATGTGACGGAAGTCTCGTCTCCTATTCTCTCCACCCGGCCCGATATCCAATACCAACGTTCATCGTTTACCGCCCCATTCCCTGAGTGTATGAATAAAATTTCCGTGAAAGTAAAATTAGCGTTTATTACACGAATGCTGTTATCTTTAAATTTTGAGATTCTTGTTGATGTGTCTTTTCCATCATCCAGGAAAAAATATTGATCAGCTTCTCAGATCTTCTCCTCGAGTGTATGCGTGAAAGTATCCACAGTTGATCAACACGCCAACATTCCCTCTTTTAATGTATTTTCTAGTCTTCTTTCTGTAGGCATAGGAATAGCTGCTAAACATGTAATACTCGTAATATATGTGGGCATTTAGTGCTCTTTACAGTATTGGTTTTTCTGTCTTTTATCTTTTTAAGGTTCCCCTTCCATCCCTTGTTTCTCTCCGTTGTGGGACCCTCTTGCTACCTGCAGTGTCGGATCACATTCCCTACCTGTTTCCTTGTGGAAGAGACCATTTTATGTAGCATGTCCATGTGGGGGTGGAATTTCGCCTTCCTTCTTTTCAAGTTGCACGTTCTTGGATATATTTCTTACTGCATCCCAAGTTGCCATTATTTGTTGGATGATAGTAAAAATAATTTGCATGCGTGTAGAATGAAAGGGTTTTGCATGAATTTATATGCCACTGTGGGTATAGTTTTGCATGTATGTGTTGATTTTTCATGTGGTTGTTTTTCTCTTTACGGGTGGTGACCCAACACCCCCCGCCACACATCCTTGCGGCGGCTTGCGGGGAATTCTGTAGATTATGTAGATGCATGTTTCAAATTTCCATGCAGTGTTCCTTCCCATCAAGTTTGCTTCGTCGTTAGTTTTCGGAGTTCCTCTGATATCCACCTACTCCATGGTTATTTGAAGTACTATCATCGGTGAGATGTTTTGCCTCCTTCGGAATTTGCCCAATTAGTCTCCTTCTCTTTCACTTTACGTCTTTGACACATTAGTTTCTTCACCTACCCTTCAAGAATCTTGTTCATTAGTCTACTGGGACTTCATTTCATTTCCATGATAATTCTGAGACGTATTCTGACACCGTTTTTGTCTTCACTTATATAAAATTGTTGTCGTCCACCTTTGGGAATGTCGCCCATCAAGCTGAACAACAACTCTGTATCCTCATTAAAGTTATTTAAACAATACTTTTACACCTGAGTTTGTTGTAATAAGTAAAGAGTTAGGAAGATCTTTTCGAACGATCTAGCTGATTGTGTATGTACCTTATCTTTAACTGTGATTTAAATTTCTACATCTACATTTTACACCGCAAGCCGCAGCAAGGGCGTGTGGCGGGGGTGTTAAAACACCATCCGTAAAAGGGAACTAAACCACATGTAATTTCAACACATCCATGCAAACCTATACCGACAGTGGCGTATACATTCCTGCAAAAATCCTTTCAACTTACACACAAGCAAATACATCAACCTCTATTTAATATCCAATACGCAAGGGCGTGTGGCGGTGGATGTTAGGACACAATCCGTAATTAAGAAGGAAAAAAAACCGCATGCAAAAGTCACAAATTTATACCATCCGCGAACAAGACATGGCATCCACTCATGCAAAAACACATACACCCCACATACATGCAAACACTCATACCACCAAGTAACATACACATGCACCTACAAATACACCTATTATCCTTGCAATGTCTAATTTTGTTCCGACTGGTAAATTCAATGTTTTCAATATATTCAAAAGAGACTTAGGTTTCTTACTCTTATGATTTATAATTGTTATATAAATACATATACTATCAACTTACAAATAATTGCACCTTAGGATGTAGTAAAAATTAATCCAATAAGAATACTTTCTCCACCATATCGAAAATACTTGGCAGCAATTCCAAATGCAATCTCATCAATGTAAAACACAGCGCTACTTTGGATACAGATATTAAACATACTTGAAAAAGAGGCGAGGTTCTAACTTTAAAAAGTGGTTTGTTGTATAATTTAATATTCGGTCCGTGAGGAATTTCAATGTACATAATTTTGATTGAAAATAAATAGTTCATTAAAAAAACCGTTTTTCAAATTTATAGTTTCGATAATGAAACCAATTTCATGAGAATCCCATAAATTGTACTCGCATTATATTTGAAGTTGGTCCTTACTAGTAGAAGACTATGCTGCTTTTCAGCCTTCTAATTTTTCGTTAGTACTCATTTGACTAACTCTTATTTTATCATGAACTTGTCCACAAATTCTACGACCCCCCCCCTGCTTGAAATATCTTAGGAATGTGTAAGAAATAATTATTTAATTGAACATAAACCAAAAGTTTCGGTACAATTGATAAATTAGGTGGTCAAAAGAGAGACTCTGTTTTCCCAAAAATGTATCACTAGGCACACTTTTTCAAGTGTAATTCCAATTGCCAAGTACCGTTACCAGCGCTGTATTGCATCGATGTCATTTACTAATATTAATTTACCCTTTCAACTTCAAAATTATCTCTAAAGGATTTCTTCTTCAGCAAATAAGGGATTTTTAATATTAACTTCGAAGACAATGCCATTAATACAATTTTGCATGTTCATGTGGTATTGGTGTTTCACATTCTTACTTGTTGTGTCCTGGCTTGCGTGTTGTTGTATGGCTTTCGTGCTGCATCCTGGGGTGCAGTTTTTTGTTGATTTATGGTATATGTTTTTGCATGAGGGTTAGATGAAGGGATTTTTGCATGAGTGTGTGCGCTGCTGTGGGTGAAATTTTCCATGTTGTTGTTTTTACATGTGGTATTGTTCCTTTTTACGGTTGGTGACCTAACACCCCCCGCCGCACGCCCTTGCGGTGGCTTGCGGGGTATTATGTAGATGTAGATGTAGAATACAAAGAAGGAATAAGTGAGGACCGATTACTCTTCCTTGGGGAAAATTTGATATGACTTCAAATTTATTTTAACCATCACCATCTATTATGACCCACTGTACTCTATCATTTAGACATTGTCTAATCCACCATATGGCTGCTCTCTTAATGCATTCGATAGGTTTAAAACTTCGTCATTAAATTGCCGGCCATCCGGACATTTATATTTCCAAGGTAAAAAATGAAGTGGAATAAATTAAAAACTTGTTCGATAATGTTGCAAATTAAACCGATGAGATATTTTATTATGGGTAGGAGCCGTATGGGGTCTTGCGTGTTTCAAATGTTGCTTTACTTGCATCGCTTTTTATTTTATGTGTTCAACCAATGCTTCCAATTTCCATTCCGAGGGTAGCACGGGCCAAAAAGGGCTCCTCCGCCTCAGGTGCCTCTGACGTAATTTTCTCTTGACCCCAATGAACAATGGGAATAAAAGATGAGTGGACTCGGTACATCATGCAGCACTGGTTCTTTCACTGCTCACTCCATAATTTCAGCCTTTGGGAGAACCTTCCACATCTCATCCATCTAATCTCCTAAGCACCCTCCCCCTCCCTCTCGTGGCTCTCCCGAATCTCACCCTCGGTGATCTCCGCTCGCCTCCTCCCTTAAAAAAAAACCTCTCATTTCCAATCCGCTCCCTATCGATCTCTTCGGCCCTGACCGCCATCAAATGATCTTCAGCTTCGCCCATATCCCGACCACCTCCTCCCCCGCCCTCTCTACTCATCCCCCCACTGCTTCGTCCCTCCGCACACATTGCCCATCGCACGCAAGAGAGGCTCCCTGAAGTGTATCGCTACTTGTAATCTCGGCTCCTTTCGGAAATCCTTCTCCTTCCTCCATATGCTCACCACCGCTTCCACGAATGAATCCTTCGGCCAAATCATACGTCCCATTTTCTCGGTGGCGCAATAACTGTACGGGATTAAACGGGACACAGAGAGATAAGCTGTCAGTCTCGTAAATAATCGTCAATAGCGAGCAAAAAGCATCACATTATTATTGGATACCCCGGATTGAGATACACTGGGCATAGAAAGCTTACGTACATGAATTGACTTTTTAAATAAAATAATAATTACAGTTTAATTCCGGAAAAGAAGGGATAATTTTAGTCCCGCACATTGCATCTGCACAATACGCCTCAAGCCGCCGCAAGGGTGTGTGGCGTGGGGTGATACGGCAGAAGTCACGCATGAACGGCTATTAGTTGATACGTGCATTAGCTTATGTTTGAAAAAACGCATGCACGCCCTTGTGTATCGAGTCCAGAGAAAATCCGCTAGATTTGTTAAAAAATGTTATGATAAGAACACAAGTGTGACAGGTCTCTTAGGGGAATTAGGCTGGGAACCACTTGAAGTGCGGAGAGAACAAGCGAGACTTAGACTTTTAGAAAGGTTCAGAACAAACGAGTTTAACTATGACACTGAAGGAATTACAATGGCCCCACACTACTTAGGTGGATCAGACCACAAAGATAAACTAAGGGAGATAGATTCCAGGACAGATAGGTACAAATACTCATTCTTTCCCCGAACAATCAGAAATCATAATAGTAAGAAACCGAAGTCACTTTAGAAATATTGATAACATTGAATTTATAAGTCGGAGCAAAGCTGTTAGGTATACTTTCAGGTGCATGTGTATGTAAGATGTAGTTTGAGTGTTTGCATGTGTGTGGGGTGAAGTGTTCATGCATGTATGTATGCCATGTTTTTTTTTGTGGATGTATGATATTGTGGTTATTGCATGCGGTTTTTTTTTCATTTCTAAATTACGGGTGGTGTCCTAACACTCCCCGCCACACGTCCTTGCGGCGGCTTGCGGGGTATCAAGTAGATGTAGATGTAGGATGTGGATAGTAGTGGATGCCCTGTCCCTGTCGGATGCGCTTCTACCAGAAACACTACTTACTGCGCTTTCGATAAAAGCATTACCAACATTGTAGAGCCTATCTTTTGTTGACGTTCACAAAACTATTCAAAAAACATTTATTTATATTAAAAGTAATATATGATCGGCACAGCAAATGCCGAAAATTAAGTGGAACTAGGTTGCAAATAAAAGTTTCAGCACGATTATTTTTCATTTCATAATGAAACACGGCTTCTCCCAGGGGACGTTGAATATTCTTCAAATCCAAGAACGGATAATAGAACTTTCTGCAGCCGTTGATAATTATAAACTTACAATCATCTGTATCGACTTTAAACCAAAGTAATTTGTGATTTCCTCAAAGTCCTTCATGCAATGTTTGCCTCAATTTGCTTCCAATGTCCAGTGTGGTGTTTATTGTTAATTCATGAGGATTCCTCACGAAACTAGCAGATTTTCTCTACGCCCTGTTAAATTCCAAAATGAGGTCCTAAGAAGGGTCCTAAGTGTATTTAAACTGAGGTTTTATCTACGCGAAACAACGACTTAACCTCTCCTTCACATCTTTCGAATTTTTCTCCACCGTTTGCTTGTTGACCCCCTATTTTTCTTACTGCTGCTTCGCAGTTGTGCCTAACGTGGTCTCCGCATATACCATCTGAAGTGAATCTAGCTCCTTAGTATGTTACTTCTTCCATTATTGTTATGCATGTGTCTTCGAATCGATAGGCGTAAGAGTGGGGGTTTGTGCGGCGTCAGGGGTGTGGACTTCAAGTTGCACGCACGTAGCTTAATTAATGTTGTCCTCTTCCTGCTTTCCACTTCCGCATGGCCTGTCCTAGCAGGGGGGCAATCTATCAAATTAGGGGTTGATGTTCATTTTTATCCCCTCATATTTATTACTTAAAACTTCTGAAGTGAATAAAATTAATTCATGTTTAAGACTAAGTTTACCGCTAACATGTACTGTATGCGTGCATCAATACGCACATCCTTTTTAGGGATTTCAAGTGGATGAGTTTATACCCTTCCCCTCACCTCTCAAACGCCCTCCGTCTACCTAATCTCTTATACACTTTCCACCCTGTGCTTGCAGCTTATACCGTATACTCTTTTGGTGAATCGCGGGGTAATTGTGTAGATTAAGATGGAAAAGTGTGTACGGATTTATTTTCCCGGAAATATAAATGAATGTGTTTCACATATACCACACTAGCTGAAGAAATATCCGATACGGAATAGGAATTATTATGACCCCATAGTACTTAGATACATCAGACCACGAAGATACAATAAGGAAGATAGATTCAAGTATGGATAAATGCAAATACTCATTCTTTCCCCGAACAATCATAAATCACAATAGTAAGAAACCAAAGTGACTATAGAAATATTAAAAACATTGAATTTACAAGTGGGAACATAATTAAACATTGCAAAGATATCAGGTATATAAGTGTGTATGATAGTTGGTAGTTTGAGTGTTTGCATGTGTGTGGGGGTGTAAGTGTCCGTGAATGAATCAATACTATGTTTCGTTTGGTGGATTGTATAAATTTGTGGCTTTTGCATGCGGGTTTTTTTTTCTTTCTTAATTACGGGTGGTGCCCTGTTACCCCCCGCCACCCACCCTTGCGGCGACTTGCGGGATATTAGGTAGATGTAGATGTAGATGTAGATACGTACTTAAAAAAACACTACAGTGTTACTGATTCGGCGGCAACTCGTGAGAATCATGGTTTAAAAATTCCACTGTGAGCCTTCCACACGCACTGCATCTCTGTCTCCAGTCTGGTCGGCCACGCCTGCCCACGCCTCTCCCTCCCTCCCCCCCTTCACGTGCAGAGGGGGTGGGGGCCCATCATGTGCCCTAAATCCTCCCCCCGCATGCAATCGGCCCTTGTTCTTTTTTCCGCCGCCCTCCAGTTCGTGTTGCGCTGTCCTCCGCGCTCGGCTAACCATCATCCCCTTGGCCATATTATACGTTTCGGGGAGGGGGGGGGGTGGGTTGGTGAGGCGAAGAGGCGGTGGGTGGGTGAGTGGGGAGAAGGCGGGGTAGGGAGGCGTCGACCAGAAATGAATCTACCCCTCCTCCTTTCCATCCAACTTTTACGGCCCATTTTTTTCCTTTCCTCACTCCCTTTAGTGTTACTCTAACACCTGTCATAATTTTTTCAAGGGTTAGGTCGAGATTTTTTTCCCCGGGAGTGGTTTTAGAACTAGTCCCCTTCCTTTTCTTAGATGTTTAATTCATTAATGTTTGATTATGTGAGGTTTCCTACTTACGAGAGGGCTCCTGTCAGTGGGGGAGAGAAAGAAAGAGAGGAAAAAAAAACTCTTTTCCACTCAAAATTTCCCATTTACCACTCCATCATCTTAGCCTTAGATGTAATCACACTCAAATGTACCTCTCTACCGATTTTTTTTAGAGAACAAAAGCAGCTGTCCGTGCAACACGAGTGGAGGTTTTGAAGACATTTCCTCATCTAATTTAATTTGCAAATAGTCTTCAGTGAATATTTTGTATTACATACAGGGATTACAGGTTGAGTGGTGCGATCTTAAATCAGATTATAAAAAATAAATCAAACCAAAATAATGTAGATACTTTTGAATCTCTCAATTTACGTACGAGTATTTGTGGAGTAGGTTACGTGATGTAAATATAATGCTTGCCTGGTTACTCTTTTAGAAAAAGCGTTGTTATCCTAGTAGCGAATCTGAGTCCTATGGATCACTGTATGCCTTCGGTTGAATAAGAGACTTATTCTCGTCCCTCAAATAAACAATTATTACTAAGAGTTATCAATTATAAGGGGTAAAAACTCTTTATAGTAGTGCAGTCGTGCCTGTGGGAATTATTGAGGCAGATAAACAATTTCCGCGGCGGTGACGTAAAATGTGACGAAAAAGCTTCTCTAGCGTTGCAGCGAAACTCTTCGAAGGAAGGGACTGCACTCCTGACTTGCGCTCGTTGCAATTCTAAATGAGTGCTGAGCTGTATTATGATCCATATGAAACAACGCTCAAAATTCACATTATCTACCTGAGAACTTGAATGCTTATTATATCACAGCTGGGTATATATGTGAAAATGCGATTTTGGCCATTAAGTTTATATAATCTTCAATGCATTTCAGTGTCAAAATATATTTTATCCTCAAAAAGTACACGAAACATCTATGGGACATGTATTTTTAAGGGAGATAGATTCCAGAACAGATAGATACAAATACTCATTCTTTCCCCAAACAATTATAAATCATAATAGTAAGAAACCGAAGTCACTTTAGAAATATTAAAAATATTGAATTTACAAGTCGGAGCAAAATTAAACAATGCAAAGATATTAGGTATGCTTTCAGGTGCATGTGTACGTAAGATGTAGTTTGAATGTTTGCATGCGTGTGGGGTGTAAGTGTTCTTGCATGAATGTATGCCATGTCTTTTTGTGGATGCATGAATTTGTTGTTTGCATGCGTTTTTTTTTCTTTACTAAATTACGGGTGGTGTCCTAACACCCCCCGCCACACGCTCTTGCGGCGGCTTGTGGGGTATTAAGTAGAAAAAAATGCATACATTAATACAGGCAAGTAAGACGCACGATTTAGCATTTGATTTCTTACTTTAATTATTTATAGTTGTAGATATCTATTGAAAAATTGTTTTCGATTGAGGTTAGATACGATCTATCTAGTATAGGTTATTAAAATGTTCTAGGCGTTTCATTTAATTCAATAGAAAGGAATAATGAAACGAAATAAATACGAAGATATTAGGCCTACGTAATAAGAATGTGTATCTAAGTGATACCCCACAAGCCACCGAAATGGCGTGTGGTTGAGGGGGTAATTCAGTTATAGAGGACATGGAAAAAAAGGGTATTTCTCACTTTATTTTAGTGTAAGGATATAAAATATTCATGCAACGTTAAACTGAACTGAAACTAGAGCGAGGAAATGTTACGGGATAGTGAAATTGATTTCACGCACGAATAATGGGTGCTGAAATGGAAGTTGCTTCATCCGTAACGAAATATTGAATAACGATCTTTCAAGCCTGCATGGCTAGAAATTATTTCAATGGTCGAAGATGAATATTGTTAAATCTTATTGCAGCGGAGAACTTCTTTGTCCACCGTACGTATGTACTTCCGTCCTGATGTTGGAAACTTGAAAAGTGAAGACTTACGAACTAAGTGGACAACAGTTTACGCTCCTTGTGAGAAAATATCCAGCCGTCTTTAATGGAATGCATTCCTTACCATTTGGAAGACATCTCGCACACACGAACGACTGAGGGTACGCCCATAACTCTCCTTCCGAGAATCGCACTGTTTTTAAGTGCTCCACGGCCTACCCATCCTTCTCCTCCTCCCACCGCCACCCCCCCCCCACGGTGGAAATCCTTCAAACGCCCCATTCCCTCGACGACGGACCATCCTGCACGCATCGCCCCCTCCCTCGCGCCATATATCTCCTCCTTCCGTCCCCTCCAACCCCCACCCCCCACACGCCCCTTTCTGGGCCCCCTTCAACGCGCTCGCAATTCCGCCCCCCACCCCACCAGGTACCAGGACTTTCCAACCACCCCAACCCACTCCGTTCCCCCCTCTCTCCCCAGGGGCCATTACCCCGGAGCTGGTCTAAATCACTCTTCTTGGCTTGGAGTTTCCAATTTTGAGTCTCCGGCGAGGCTTTCCCGCTGTGTGGATGGGAGGGTCCCAGGGATGGGGGTCTCGCGGTGGGGGAATGGTGGGAGGGCGTCGTGGATGCTGATGGTAGTGAAGACAGGCCAGCCGCCGTGGGTTGGGAAACCCCATGGGAGGGGGGGTGTGGATGGGGAAGGAAAGAGGGGAAATGGGCTTGGGGTGGGGTGGGATCGGCCCGCTGAGGGCAGGGAGGAGTGGGGTGTGTGCTTGATGTTTGTGACAACGGCCGGGGGTGGGTTGAAGGAGAGGGGACGGATGGGAAAGTGAATGGTTTATAATATGGACGGACGAGAAAATGATTGGACGAGTACAGCATGGCCTTCAGAAAAAAAATAAATAAAGGAACTCGTATTTGGTTTTGAATAAATAATTTGACTCTCTAGCTTTTAAGCAGCTGTCTACCTTTTTTATGAGCTCATTTTAAAACATCTAGCCATCTAGTAATTCATTCATGCGTTACTAACTTATTGAATAGGTGGCTTAACTTATCTTTGGTTCCTACTGGCACTTTCTCATTGATACCAGACCCATTAGCCCACCCGTGGCTAGCAGGTAGTTTGGTCAATCTTGTCACGTGTTCAGAGAATTGAAATACATACAGGTCCCATGCATGAACAATCAGGTAGTCCCGTGAGAGCTCTCTGTTACCGATGAAGTAATTTTCAGACCGGGATCGGAGTTTTGAAATCATCGCCGATTTGAAGTGATTCCCCCGACGGAGATTATTGACCTGAGACACCGAGTTCCTTGAAGACGCGGTCAATGAATTTCGCTCGTGAGACTGATTATCAGGTACCGTAGAATTCCTCCTCCTCTCTGAACGGAAATGTTTCAAACAACAACGTTGCGATTGTGAATAGCATTACATTTATGGCTAAACCCTCGGGCTTTCAATAATATATCTTCCTCTCCTCGCCTGCTCATGTCCTCGACGTTGGTCTTTGACAATCCACCAGTTCCCTCACTCCCGTCCTCACCGTGGTTGCGACAGTAGAAAGGCAGGGGGGGGGGGGCAGAGGGAGGGTCGGAAACTAAAAGGCAAAGGGGAAAAATACGAGTGGAGAGGAGGCAAGTAAGAGGGAGGGGATTCAGAAAATGAGAAAATGAACGCTGGGGAAAATGAGTGAGGAAAGAGAGAGAGAGGGAGAGAAGGGAATAGGGGGAATAGCTGCGAAGATGAGGGATTGATGTGGGGGAAGGAAGCGTTAGCGAGACGGAGACTTCGTGAGTTTGCGAAGGGGGGAGGTTGGCTCAAAGGGAAGCCCAAGCTGGTGGCTAGAGACAGAGTGAAACATCCGCAGTTAGGGAAGGGCGTTCGAAGAAGGAAGGCGTAATGTTCATCCGTACGTTACGCTATAGCCGGGATTGCTTAAGGAATAACGGTTACAATCAAATTGCAGGGAATGTTTCGCGGTGAAATTTTGGAATAAAAAAATTTTAAAAAACGCGATGCGACAGTTGTAAAATACATATGGTCTAATTAAGCACCTCAGAACATTTCAAATACTTGAGTGTTGCACTGACATCGAAACTTTTATGGGGTAAGCACATCAGAAGAAGTTGTGGGTTAGCCTAAAAGGAGCAAGTTGTCTTCAGACAGGTTTAAAGGAAAATTTAATGAAAATATGAGAGGTGCTGATCACTTCCAGTCACACAACATTAAGCACACGTGGCAAGTATTTGGGATACAAAGGAGAAAACTATAATTCAGGAGATGGGCAACATTCGCAGAAACTCCGCCAGATTTTTGAAATACATTTCTGCGAGAAGGGAGTAAACATGACGCGTATGCTGTATGAATTAGATTTGGAATTATGACAAAATCGAACGCAAACGCCTGAATATTAAGTTAAAGGCAAACATTTTATGATTTAGTCAACAATGGCATGATGTATATGGGGATGTATGTGTATAAGTGTTTTTGTGTATAAACTAATGCATATTCAAATACATGTACAAACGTATAGTTTTGCTTCCATGACTGGTTCTCTATTACACTTGCAACACGTAGTTGCAGCAGCCGCGAGGTATGGTGTGTATGCAAATGTAATTAGATAATACTCTACGAGGCATTATACAAACGACTGGGGGCTTTTCTCATGATGAGGAAATTTATTCTTATATCTTCGTAAAAATATATAGTTTTTGTGAAAGGAATTGGTGTTTGGCTGGGCATAAGTACCTATTATAATTGCGGAGACGCTGGTATTTTTTGTGAACATGATTTGCGAATGTCGTAAAATTAACCGTCCAAAAAAAAACTTCAAAGGCTAAGGATGGAGTATTTTTACCCGATATTTTGTAAAGGAAACATGATAAAGTGTTGGCCATACACTCCTTATGGCATTCAGCTATTACCCACTTGTCTTCTTTAAGATTTTCATTGCTAAATGGTTGCTTTGGGTACACCGACTGTGTGTAACATCTACATCTACATGATAACCATAAGGTCATCTCGGATGGCCTTGTGGTGGGGAGAGATTCAACATCAGGCCTGCACAAAATAAAAAATTGCTACAATTGCAATAACTAGCAGAAAATTTATGTAGTTTGATCAAAAATTTACAATATCATGTAAACACAGCTTTGCATGCAGTATAATATCTAGGTTTCAAGCAGTACTTTAAACTTTGGAAAGCATGGCAAACGAGGAAACCCTCAATGCTGGACAAGTTTCATTTTGTCCCTTCGTTAATCACCTCAGTATACATACACGGCAGTCACGTAAAGGTCGCGATATTGCACACGTATTTTCCTGGTAATTTTAAGCTGGTATGTTCATTTGAACTGGCCTTATTTACAAGTTAATCCATCCTTTCACTAATCGGAATTGATGCGGATTTGAATGGCGAGGGTAGGAGCGTAGGTATTAGTATTAATAGTTTAATGGAATATTGTTTCCTAAAACATTTTAGGATAATTATATTGTAATCAACAGTCAGTGCTATTTTTTCGTTCACCAACTTGCCGCTTAAGGATCTACATGACGATTTTGTTGTTAATTAATTACCAAACTGCTGCAAAATTTTCAGAAATTTTATAATGGAACAACTCCAATTCCAAATATAAAAGCACAAGGTCAAACTTCTTCCGTTTTCCGTGAGTTTGAAAGCTCTGAAAAAGTGAGATAATCATATAATTAAGGGAAAACTCAAAAGAATATATGAATTTCAATGTTACCGAGGAACAGCTTTGTCGGCAAGATGTTGTTGTCATTGAATGTAAAATTTTAAGTTACCGACCAATGTTAATTACACTCTATTACCAAGTATACGGTCATTTTTTGAATTGCATGCAAATTTATTTTTGATAAAATTGAATTTCGTCATTAAATTTTTCATGCTGTTAATGTTTTCATGCAGTCACAACTTGTGCGAACAAAAAGATTTAATTAAATGGTTCGTTTCGGGAGTAATTTTCCCGCAACATATCTTCAGTAATCTCTGTTACTAAATGAACTCAAAAAATCATTCATTTTTGAGCGAACGTTAAGCATCACTGACTGATGTTAATTTATCTCATTGTTTGAGTAATTTCATCTGATGGTTTCAAACGAAACCATCGAAAGTCGGAGTTTGAAAGCTCACAAAAAAAAGTTCTAAGGTATTCATCGCCTTAGACCGCCGGTAAAGGAGTGAATGTGTGGGAGGCCTAGGTGAGACGGAAGCTTTTAGGGGATGAGGAAGGGTTTGCAGGGAAAGACGTCTTTTGGATTTGCGGAGGAGCATGGAGACACGATGGAAAGAAGACGGATGGCAGACGGGGGATGTCAGGGAGAGGAAAAGGGGACGAGGGAAGGAGGAGAGACGGAAGGTGAAGCGTGGTAACCCTGGAAAGGCGAGTCTCTTCGGAGAGCAGCAAAAACAAACCCCGTGGTCATCCGGCGCGCGGAATAGCGCCCGGAGATGGATGGTCAGGATTGTTCGAGGAGATAGCTCTCCGGGCACTCAAGGGAGGGAGGAGGATTTCTCTCCCTCCTTCCCCCCTGCCAACTCCCGAGGGGACGTCTGACCCCTCCTTCCCCCACATTTCTTCTGCCATTTTCTCATATCCATTTAAAAGTCACACGCCACCCGCCCCAACGTCCCCACCTCCTTCCCCATCCAGTCATTTCCATTCCTCTTTCGGTCTCCGTCATGCCCCTAAAATAGTAAATCTTCCCGATTAGTTAATTCGACGATATAACTAATAGCGGAGAAATTTGCGCACTTAAATACGTAGTCAATGGTTACTTATTGTACTATTCTCTTTAATTTAATGATCAAGAGGAGATGATTTTTTGTTGTTTTTATTTTCGTAATGGTTAAGGGTTCATCAAATATTTTCATCGATATTCCCAAGAAAGTTAACTGGTAATTAAAAGTTTGTCTAATGCTCAGATTAGGCTGAAATTACATCTACATAATACCCCGCAAGCCGCCGCAAGGGCGTGTGGCAGGGGGAATTACTCAAATTATAATCATTTGGTATTTTATTTCGTGAATGGAAAGGAGACTAATCCGCAACCTGTACATGTCTCAGACTGCTCAGGTGCGAGTGGGGAACGGGGAGTCCAGTTGGGCAGTGTTAGGAAGAGGTGTAAGGCAGGGTTTCTCATTATCACCGTTGCTGTTCAACCCGTATGCAGAGGAAATGATTAAAGAGGCATGGGAAGAACTGGAGGTAGGAATGAAGGTGGGCGGGGAATTCGTAAAATCAGTTAGGTTTGCTGATGACCAAGCTTTAGTTTGTCAGTCAGCCAAGGGGCTGCAAACATTGCTGAGTGAATTGGAAATTCAGTGCGACAGGTATGGCATGAGAATCAATATTAATAAAACAAAGGTTATGCGATTTTCTAGAAAGAATAAGGCCAAGCTTAACATTAAAATAGGAGGGCAAAAACTAGAGCAGGTAGAACAGTTTACGTATCTCGGTAGTGTTTTGGACCAACACGGTCAAAGTAGTAGGGACGTAAGGAGGAGAATTGCGCTAGGCAAAGAGGCTTTCACAAGGAGGAGGGAGTTGATGACGGGGACTTTGAGTAAGGATATTAAGAAAAGGCTCGCAAAAACTTTGATATGGAGCGTAGCTATGTACGGCGCGGAAACGTGGTCACAGAAGCAGGGTAATAGAAGTAGATTGGAGACTTTGGAAATGTGGGTGTGGAGAAGAATGGAGAAAGTGAAATGGACCGAAAGGAAAACAAATGAGGATGTATGGTGGGCGAGGAGAAGGGGATTGTTGGGAGAAATCTTGAGGAAGCAGGAAAAATGAATGAAGGGCGAATTTATCGGCAGTGGGATGTAGGAGACTGTAATAGAGGGGAAATTGTTGGGTAAACGAGGAAAGGGCAGGAACAGGATTAAGATGTTGAACGGGATAAAGGGAGGACGAAAGTACACCGAGATGAAGAGGGACTTGTTTTAGAGTAGGATGATGGATTGTGTTCTTTTAGGAGATATTAATTTGTACCCATCCAAAACCTACCTTAACCGGTAGATTACCTAATAATAATAATACTTTTAAAATTTAGATGGCACAGTAGAACACAACAATGAAATAGATAACACGTAAAAGGTGACAGACTGTCCTAAAGAAGGCCTTAGAGAAGGCCGAGAGCTTAAACTTTCTGAAATGTGAGTGTCCTTTCACGTGTTATCCTTCTTACTTCCGTGTTCCATTGTGCCGTTCAAATGTTATATCCGTAATATGTTTAGGCATGTAACATCTATCATGGTACATGCCCAAACATATAACTAGTATGACATGGTTAGCAGCTATATGGCTGCGTAGATTTTCGCGGCGGTGGCTTGAAGAATTCTGCATGTCCGGGTTTTCACCGCGTTGTTGTTTGAAGCCGACAACAGTTTCGCCGAAGTTTCATCCGGCGTCTTCAGGTCGAAGAAAGAAAAGTAGATATTACCCACGCCTAATCAGAGAAGCTATTGAGATAGCCAAAAACCCGGCGAATTTCAATAGAGATGAAGGCTACCATCTCCACAACGCGTGGAAGAGAGTCCTCCGAAAAAGGACCAATCAGAGAGCAGCACCTGGACGGGACCACCTATATAAGGACGGCCAAAATCTGAGTCCCTCATCTTCGACCTGAAGACGCCGGATGAAACTTCGGCGAAACTGTTGTCGGCTTCAAACAACAACGCGTTGAAAACCCGGACATGCAGAATTCTTCATGGTTAGCAGCTGTTTCCGTATGTTCCAAGTTGATGTCTAAGTAGAATTGAAAATTTTGGATTGTTTATTTTTCTCTCTCTACTGCGATCATTTCCTTGTCTCCTAGCTATGAATTCTTATCACCACCAGTTTAAAAGAGTTAGTTTAAAAGAAATAGCAATAAAGACCACCTACTACCTTCTGTGTATTTGTACATTTCTAAGTCGCTCACTGACGTTTTAATTTGAACTCTTACAATAAAATACTCTCGAAGATGTATAGGTTTCAGGTTGGGGCTGTTTTTATTTTTTTTCTTTCTTATTGTATCGTCCTTAATGAAAACCTCAGAAGTTCCCTTCTTTTTATTAATTTTCTAAAAAATATAACATTCCATTATTTTTTCAAACATATTTTGAAACAGATAATATGATGGGATAACGTAGGGAAATAAATTTATAAATCTTTGTTTCCTTTGAGATCACAAGGAGAAGAAATAAATCCTCTTAATGGGATATCATGTCTACTTTCTTTAAGTGATAACAAACCCCCTTTGTTTTTTATGCACGTTTACATTTTAAATTGTAAATCAAAAAGAAATATGCCGAAACAATGTTGGAAATGCCTGGTCATACTCATTCAAGATTGGTTTACGATTATTATTCAGCATAATAATTTTAATGTTAATTGGCTACCTTCGGTATTATCCTCAATGTGTCGACCTTTAATACGAGTATAATGGATTTTTTCCAATTGCTCGATGTTAAAACTCTCCCTAACTAAATACATAATACTTAACTGGATACATAAAAACTTTTGTATGACAATTTTACTCACAAATAATTAATAATTCGATGCATTACTTAGTAAAATTTTTGGTTTGGTGACCTAACACCCCCCTGCCACACGCCCTTGCGGGGTATTATGTAGATGTAGATGTAAAATTTCTAAACAATTCTGAAGCTTCAACATTTCATTCTTTTATATTAAATGAACTTATTCTATTGGGTCCTTTTATTGCATGCGCCAGTAATCTTACCTCAGTAAAACATATGGGTATTATTTTTACTAATTCTTTAATATATCCTACAACTTACCCCTAGATAACTGATTCTAAAGCAGCCAAGTTCTGCCTACATTACGTATTTCTAAAAGATTTTAAAGAACAAGTCACTTCAGCCAAAGTGACATAAGAGTGCTGACATAAAATACACTTAGTGAATAGTGACTGAGTAATTATACAATATCCTGCAATATCCTGCATCCTGTCAATCCCTGCTATCCTGAATAGCCTGCATCTAAAATTTATATTACTTCTGCAAAAAATGCGATAATTTTATAAAATTATAACGGAAATAAGTTGAATTCACTAAGGTAGTGAACCGAGACTCTTATGTTAGGAGGTAACAATTATTTAATACATCATATTTTTATTCATGAATGCTCATTTTCCAATTAAAAAAGCTAAATCAAGTATTAAGGCTGAATGATGTGGCATGACCAGTATTTTTCAAAGTGTATTTTTTTTATTTACTTCAGGCGAGTAAGACTCGTTATTTAAGAAAACGGAATTATATTTATCTTTGTTTCGTAAGAAATGTCAATTTCCTTACAAATATCTTTAAAAGTACAAACAATCAAGTGGGCTGAAATTATGGCATTACTTTCTTCTATATAATATCTATATCTATATAATACTCCGCAAGTCGCCGCAAGGGCGTGTGGCGGGGAAGTTAAACTTCAAATTTTAAAAGTTAAAACTTTGTAAACACATCCACAGCTAGACCCCAGTTTCAAATGTTATGAGCTATTAGTAGATATTAGTATTGGACAAAGGGAAAATCTTTTCAACCAGATATGTACATTGAAGTAAGAGCACCAAATCATTTCGCGTATTTTTTATGCCGCTTTCATACATCCCATTGAATGTAAACAGTTTCTTTTCACTGAAAAAAGGGATATTTTGTCGAGATGGGCTAAGCAAAAGGATTTTCCTCTCTTATTGATTCTTCTTTTTTTAAGAAGCAAAGGAAATCGGGAAATATATTTACCCAAGAATCGACAAAATCTAAAAAAAAAACCATTCCTTATCAAGAACTAATTCGAATAGAAACGAATGAAAAAGATTCCTCCAGGATCGGCAATAATATGATTTTTGTTGGATTATATTTTCCAACAGGAAATATTTCTTCCTCGAAGAAATAACTGGAGAACATATTGGGACTCGATACATTACAACTAAGAACCTAAGGCTTGAGTGTATACTTTGATTAGGCCAGCCTTTCGTCGCACGTCTCTCGTCATTTGTTTTTCAGCACGCCCGTCCCCGTCCCAATCGTGCTACTAACCCTCCCTCGCTTTCTCGTCGTCTGCCTCAGCGAAGGCTTCCCTCCCTCTTCTCCTCGAATCCCTCCTCCCAACCCTCGGTCCCCTTTCTCTTCTCCCGCCCCCCCTCGCCCCGTCGACATTGATTAAAGGAGACTTCTCAGGCTCACTCACACCATCTAACGCTCAAACGAGAGCCCTTCCCTCCGCCCTTTTCTCCCTTTCGTCGTACAACGAGTACCACTATCGCTATCTCCGGCTTCGGGGACACCCTTCCTTCCCCCATCTCAACCACCCACCCACCCACTCACCCACCCACCCACCCACCACCACCCACCTTCCTTCATCTGCTGACGCGCCGATATCTTAAAAAGGAAATCCCTCTTCCCCCTTCTCTTCAAGCCTCAACTCCCCGCGCATCCCTCTCCGACCAATTCCATACTGTATACTCTTTCTTACTCCGCTGAATTACTACGAGGGAATGTTTGTTTTATTTTCGGAAAAGTTTGATGAGGAGATTATTTTTTTTCTCCTCTCTGCACTCGCCCACCACTTTTATTCTCCCCCCCCCCCACGCCCCCTCCCTCCGGGTTAGCGAGAGTCGTAGCGCGCGCCATTCGCATTGGAGTAATTGGATGCCTTTTAAGAGTTATTGTTGACTTACGATATTGGATTTCGAGATGGTTGCGAGGCGGGCACGTGTGGAGGGAGGAAGCCTTGGGCTAATTTACGGGGGATTGTGCCGTTTGTCGTTCGGTGAAGTGTGGATAGGGTGGAAAGGGGGGGGGGGCACCGGGAGAAGAGGTGGACGCGTTTGTTTTCGGAGCGAAATTGAGGAAAACCATATTTTTATCTTCGTCGAAGTTTGCAGTATTAATTCATTCCCCCAAAGAAATTATTAGGGAGGAGGAGGAAATTTATGAGTTGTTGAAATGACAAAAATCGTTGGAGGAGACAGTTTTAGTGTTAGGTGACAACTTATGAAAGCTTCGTCTCCTTGCGACAGAGATCCTACGTTGGACGAACCAACTGACATAGCAACAGGATATATTGTCAAGGATATTTTTAAGCTTCTCCATCTTTATAGAATTTCATTTTCCATATTCAGGGAAGTGATTTTTATCCCGAAAGTCAAAATGTAGATTGTATTCATCATTATATTGCAATGGGAATTAATTGCCTTGTAAACTATTAAGGTAAAAATTTTATGCTCGTGTCTTTAGCATATTTTACTTGATTATATTTTAGCATACCATTTCTGCAGCCCGATATTTGTCAGCAAAAATTATATTCCGGTGACGATCCATTTTTGGGTAGATATGCTTATCTCTAATCGAAGGATATTTTCTTGGATATCTACCAATTTTGCATGTGGAGAAGAACGAAAAAGGTCAAATGCATCGGAGGAAAACAAACGATGAAGGGTTTAGCATTGCTGAGGAGATGTGATTGTCGAGAGAAATCGGAAAGATCTTCGTTAAGGTGGATATATAGCATTTTATTGGCGATGATATTTTTATGACTGACATAGACAAGAGAACGTTGGGCAAGCAAGAAAGGTTTAGGAAATTAAAGGCATTTTGGATGAAATGATGTGAGGTATGTGGAATTGAAGAAGGCCTTATTTTAGTGTTTGGTTGTCAGGTTGTGTTTCGTTGGGAGAGGCAAAGAAACGTGCATCCAACCAAAGCCTACCTTAAACGCTGGGGCACCATTAGTATTAACAATCTAAAAGTTCAAAATCCATCGCAAATTTCTAACGTGACTTCATTCCCGCAAACAGAGAGTACCTCTAGAGATGCCTATGACAAAGAGACACTCACGCAAGAAAAAGAGTTAAAATGTATTCTTTTAGCAAAATTTACGTGACTCCTGTAGAAAGTGGATATCGCAAAACTAAGCTTGGGTCCCGTGAATGGGATAAGGGGGAGAGAGGAAGGGAAAAGGAATGCTTTACGCCAACGAAAAGAGACGTCCATGTAACGGTTGGCGAATTTCGCTTTGTAACCTATGACAGCTAAATTACAAGACTATGTGCTCACTTACCATATGTACGGCTTTCGCCGTATTACGTAAACTCCTATTTACTCCTCAGGAGGAAACCACGTGAATACAGAGTGCGGCAACATAACTTCCTTTTTTGAAAGCGTTTCGCGTTTGAAAAAAGGAAGTTACATTGCCCCACCCTGTAGAATATCAGAAAGCTAGATAATTAGGTTTATGGCTGACTGAACGCTTGGAAAAATCACTCACCAATACTAAACAAAATAAAAAAGAATAATAGGAGGTCTGTTCGGATCGAGAAATGGAATATTTTGAGAAAAATAGCCACCCTAGTACAATGAAGCCTAAATCCCCTGCGAAGTACTCCCCTTGGGACATCACACACTCATCCCAGCGTCTCCTTTACTTTTCAAAATGGTCGGCAAGTCTTTTTCGGAACGGGCATCAGCTTCCTCGACGCATTCTTATTAATCTAGTATACCTTAGGAATTTGTGAGTGTGTGCACCACTGTGGGTGTAGGTTTTTTCCATGTGGCAGATTTTGCATGTGGTATTGTTTATTTTACGGGTGGTGAACTAATACCCACCGCCACACGCCCTTGCGGTGGCATACGGGGTACATCTACATCTACTTAATACCCCGCAAGCTGCCGCAAGGGCGAGTGGCGGGGGGTGTTAGGACACCACCCGTAATTTAGAAAAGAAAAAAAAACCGCATGCAAAAGCCACAAATTTAAACTATCCACAAACAAAACATGGCATACATTCATGCAAGAACACTTACACCCGACACACATGCAAACACTCAAACTACCAACTAACATACACATGCACCTGAAAGTATACCTAACAGCTTTGCAATGTTTAATTTTCTTCCGACTTGTAAATTCAATGTTTTTCATATTTCTAAAGGGACTTCGGTTCCTTACTATTATGGTATCTGATTGCTCGGGGAAAGAATGAGTATTTGTACCTATCTGTCCTGGAATCTATCTCCCTTAGTTTATCTTTGTGGTCTGATGTACCTAAGTAGTGTGGGGCCATTATAATTCCTTCAGTGTCATAGTTAAACTCGTATTAAACTCGGGTATTACGTAGATGTAGCAGAATTTCGTGCTGCAGTTGTAGGGGGCCTGCCCCAGGCCACAAACGACGACCCAGGTTTTCAAGAAAAGGTCATAGCTGGAGAGTCATGAATCTACGGTTATAACTCTGAAACGAAACCCCAGTCTTCCCTACAGTCGGTTGACGAGATAAAGGAGAATGCGACGAGGCCACTGATGACCATTCCGAAAAAGGATTTTGCGGATTGTTTTGAAGAGTGGAAGATACCCACGGATAAGTGTGTGATGTCCCAAGCGGAGTACTTCTCTACATCTACTTAATACCCCGCAAACTGCTTCAAGGCCGTGTGGCGGGGGGCTTCGAAGGGGACTAAAGCCTCAGTATTTCAGGTGGCATATTTTTCTGAAAATATTGTCTGGCTGGGTCTCTACCGCACAGGCCTCGTACATACCAACTATACACTATATATATATATATATATATATATATATATATATGTATGTATATATATATATATATATGTATGTATATATGTATGTATATATATATATATATATGTATATATATATATATATATATATATATATATATGTATGTATGTATATATATATATATATATATATGTATGTATATATATATATATATGTATGTATATATATATATGTATGTATATATATATATATATATGTATGTATATATATATATATGTATGTGTATATATATATATATATGTATGTATATATATATATGTATATATATGTGTACATATGTATATATATAGAATTAGGTAAATAATAAAGAACGTATTATTGATTTTTTATCGCACACTACTCACAAAAATGTCGTTGATGGAGATATAACGTCTTTTTTTCAGTTCTTTTCACATATTTGGAGCAACACTGAGATATCATAGTTTTCTGCTACAAATGCTACTAGGTTGATGCCTAAAGTTGATAATTCATAATGAATGATGTTGGTCAAGGTCAGTGCTCGCTTAACTGAAACACATTAAAGCTAATGTCTTCCCTGTCATTAATTATTTAATAAACGTGTGGATGATAAATTCCTCAGAAACTTAAAAAAGAAATATTTCTCCTCTTACAATCGGCCATCTTCTCCTCAGGAAAAGGTGTGAGCGTTTGACAATAATACCCCCACGAATTTCAAGCGCAGTTTTAATGACCACATAAATTTCAAAAACCACGAGGTTCATTTGCATTAACTTCTCCCGGAGATCACTCGCGACGGGCAATGTGTAACACTAGAAAGACGCGGGGGGCAATAAATCATTGGGTGGGGGGGGACATGCATTCTGTAGGAGCACGGAAAGTTGAGAGGTCCCGAGGAAACGCATTATGGGACGGAAAATGAATGAGATACGAGGCTGTGCTACACAGACACACGCACACACTGACTGGAGACCCCAGACGGAGGCATTGCCCTCCCCCCCTCGCCCCTCTCATCCCTCCGCGAGGGTCCGACCGGCACTTCCTCGGCCACCGCGTACACAAAACACCCCCCTTCGCTCGCAAATGTCCCACGCAATCGTAAACGGGAGGGAGAGTGAGAGAGGAGGGAGACTGCGAAAGCATTTCAAAGCGCTCCGCGTAATGGCCTCCGACCGAATGTCCGCCCACCAAAGAATTGCAAATATGCCGGACGCGGAGAGAGGGGTCCCCGAAAAGATCTTTTGAAAGCAGTAACCCTAGACGTCCATCCTTCTTCGAGGGCCCTTAACTCTCCGAGCCCTCTTTCCCCTCTCTGTTCTGTTTCCTCTCTGTTCTCCCGACCTCCCCCCGTTCCCAACACTCGCACAACCAACCAACCAACCAACCCGCCCACCTTGGAAGTGATCGTCCAACCTCCCCTGAACGCATTCCCTCCTTCCTTTGGTATGCGGAGACGCATTTGCCCTCGCACAGTGAGTATTTTCCTCCCCACTCCTCTTCCCCTTTTCCATTATTTAACCCTCTCTTGCCAACTGCCCTCTCGCATTTACCAACGACGGATCTCTGAAGACCCTGGTCAACCTAGGGGCCGGTTCAGACAGGACCTAAGGAGATAGACACCGTCCCAGATAGACTCAAGTACTCATTCTTTCCTCGCACGATACCTAAATGGTGTCCACGTGGTATTGGAATTCCGCCTCCCTACTTTTCTAATTGAACGTCATTGAATAAATTTCTTCCTGCATCCTAAAGTGCAATTATTTGTTAGGTGATAGTATATGTATTTGCATACGTGTAGAATGAAAGGATTTTTGCATGAATGCTTATGCCACTGTGGGTACAGTTTTGCATGCATATATTGATATTGTATGTGGTTGTGTTCCTTTTTACGGGTGGTGACCGAATAACCCCCGCCACACGCCCTTGCGGCGGCTTGCGGGGTATGTATAAGTAAACAAAAACAAATGGAACTCAGAAGCTCGAAAAAATTAGTTTTACTCGGTTTTAGAATTTGATCAATCGGTCAAGCGCAACAGTAATGGTAAGATGTACATAATATATATGCCCATTATGAAATTAATGCGCATGGTTTTATTGTGACCCGACTATCCATGGCAGCGCGGTAAAACCGATCGAGAAACGTGGTGGAGGGTCTGCCCTTCAAACGTGGCCGGTCGATAGTTTGTTCCAAGCAGTCTGAGTGGAAAGGCGTGCCTCCGCGTGAAGTGCGTTATTCGACTTTGTAACCCTAGGCGCGATTGAGTGCCTAGACACACGTCCTTCATCGTTACCAACTTTCTGCCCCGGAGCACCCCGGTGGTCCCTCAGGCCCCTTACAGTCCCGACTTGACTCTATGCGACTTTTTTTTGTTTCCCCGACTGCAGAGAGATCTGAAAGGAAACCATTGGAAGACAGTGGAAAGCATTCAAAAGTATGTTACAACGTTTCTGAGAGACATTCCCATCGAGGAGTTTCAGGGTGCCTTCCAGGCGTTGCATACACGTCTCCGCAAGTGTAATGATGCAGAAGGAGAGTATTTTGAAGAATTTTAAGCATTTGAACAAGTACGATCAATAAATCTATTTTTTCCTGAGAATGTACATTACTTTTACTGTAGTCCCTGTATACATGTATATGCTCAAGAGTGGTATGTGAGCTAACATGTATTCCAGTGTATGTACATGTATAAACTAGTAGCTCTGAGCGTAAGGCAGGTGCCCTTACATTCCCGGTCCAAGTCCTTCATCTCCAACCTAATAAATATGGTTTAAAACATCTCGCCACCCTTGTGGTGGCTTTCGCAGTGTTTTGCAGATGTCACTGTCGGTTAAACTCCTAGGAGCGAGGATTTAGTAGATATGCAGTTAACTAGAGAGAGGAAAATTGAGGAATTAAAAAAAAAAACATTCGGTGTCGGTTCTATACTATTGAGAAATTCACCCCTGGTGGAGCATTTTGGATATTAAATGATTTATTCTCGAGAAACCTCTTACATTTCCGATTTTCAATTTACGAGAACCTTCCTACAACCGTTTTTCCTCACGGAGCAATTCTTTGTCTGAAACCCCGCTGTGATTTCACGACACCACGAACTGCAATCTACGATCGATGCAAGGATCCCCTGTTTCCCATTCAGTCCATCCTCTTTTGTCCTGAGTGGAATACAAAATAGGTAGGTATAAAACGAAGAGTGTAGGGCGTTAAAGATATGAAGGGACGCAAGCAACGATATAGCATCCGTTTATAGATGCCAATAAAAAGAGCATGCAAGCCACATTAATTTCCCGTTGCCCAGAAAGATTAATACTAAATAATCGAGACGAAACACGTGGGTTAAATATAAGACTTGATCGAACTTCTAATAATATTTTATGCTGGAAAATTCACGTTTTAGAGTCATTTATCAAGAAAATTTCATTAGGGCATCAAGCGCGAGCGTTTATCACACAGGAATGATTATAAATGTGCAGCAGTTGTTGGTATTTTTTTCTTCTAAGGAGGTTGAAACATTATACGTGAAGTGTTCTGTTGCTACGACCACGCAGTTCAATACATTAAGTCCAATGGGGGAAAAGGAAAAGACATCTATAGTTACTGCATGGTATCATTAAAGACGGCTAAGTATTCTAGGTGCAAACTGACATAAGAACATTTTAATTGAACGTTGGAAGCATCCAATCGATGTTTAAATCTATATACATCTCCGGGAAGAGAAGTGGGGATTAGGATCATTATACGTATATGATAATTAAAAAAAATATGTTTTGATCTCTGCTTTACATGATCTACATACCATGTTAAATTGAATTATAGTATGCCATGCACAAATAAATATCACGTCGATCCGTTCGCAATTCCCAGCTACTCGACCCCCTGGCTGGGAATTTACTGCTTCCTTCAAACGTTAAATTCACCATGTCACAGGGTGCAATGTAAAGTAATGTAATTCTGTATGAGAAGGGTGTCAATTATAAGCACATACGATTTGAGTGACTACCAAATATCCTGAAAGAGGTTGGATAATATTTCTCCATACGTAGAAGTCAATTAAAGTATTAACGCTTCGTAATGGTGGTCAATGTATGAATATAATTTAGTACATTTATATTATATCAGAAATCATAATAGTAAAAAACCAGTCACTTTGGAAATATTAAAAACATTTAATTTACAAGTCGGAACATAATTAAACATTGCAAAGATATTAGGTTTATTTGTTGGTGCATGTGTATGTTAGGTGGTAGTTTGTGTTTTTTGCATATGTTTGTAGTGTAGTAAGTATTCCTGGATGAATGCATATTTCGTTTGTGGACTGTATAAATGTGTGGCTTTTGCTTGCGGCTTGTTTTTCTATCTTAATTAGGTGTTCTGACACCCCCCCCCACACGCCCTCGCGGTGGTTTGCGGGGTAATAAGTAGATGAGATGCATTTTTACTCAATTTTAGGAAGCTTATTTCAACGCTTCTCGGACTGCAAAATCTTTTTGATGCCCATTTTTATAAATTTCTAAACTCAATTAGATATATTCAACATTCAGGGTCCACTGCGAAAGTAATGCAAATTCTCTGGGAATAATTATATTTGTTGATCTTATTTGTACAAATGCTTAAAATTCTTCAAAATGCACTCCCCCTGCATCAATACACTTGCGGAGATGATTGAACTACGAGCATGTACAACGATTGAACCGTCTTTGATATTTTCTCTTTCATTGATAATGTTCAAAATTCTCAACACCTCACGAAAAAATGTCACCCCATCCATTGTAGCACTCCGGACTATTTCAACTTGACACAAACAAAATGGTTCGGCTGCTAGGAAAATTGGAATGGAAATACTCCACTCTCAACCCTCCCCCTGCATCAGGGGAACGAATATCCTTGTCTCTTCGTCACCAGTGATCGAGTCCCCCGTCAATCTTCCTGCCTAATATGAATCCTTTTTCCCAACCCTTTTCCATTCCTTTCCCCCACACAACACCCTTATCCCACCCTGGCAGTCCCTAATTATCTCCCTCACCCATAATTCCTCCAGTCACTTTCCTTCTAGACGTCTCCCCGAGCCTTTCCCCATCCCTCCAGAAAACGAACAACCCTTCGTCCCTTCAAAACTACACGAGATACCTCCCCTCTCTCAGCTTCCCCCTCTCATTCCCTCCCCCTCCTCACAATCTTTCGAAAAAGGCCCGTCACACTTCCGTTCCCTCGACACGATTACCGCCCCGGGTCTCTCTCCCCACGCACTGGAAGGGAACTCAGGGGCGGTAGGAGTCCGGGAAACGAGCACGTCAGACCCGCAGGGCTGTGTAATACAACGAATGCGATATTTATGTAATAATTGAATTTTCAGTTGATACTATATATGTATTTGCATGCGTGTAAGAGCGAAAGGATTTTACATGAATTTCTACACCCCTGTGGGTATAGGTTTGCATGGCTGTGTCGATTTTACATGTGATTTTGTTCCCTTTCACAGGTGGTGATCTAACACCCCCCGCCACACGCCCTCCCGGCGACTTATGGGGTATTATGTAAACGTAGATGTGCGGCACATCGCTTCGCAACATGCGATTTTGTGTGATATGATGTATCAAGCGATATCCATCCATTGGTCCCGCAAGAAGTATTTTACGACATGCAACATTTTGCGATATGAGAAAATATCGTAGAAACAGTAAAATAAGGGATCCAGATAGTGCAGTGACTATCGTACTGGCTTCCTACCCAGATGGCCCGGGTTCAAATCCCGGCGGTGTTGAATATTTTTCAGTGGTGTCCCGATCCCTACTTGAGGTGCTTTGTGGAGAGCACTTTGAGTGAGTACGACGCCCGTCGGATGAGACGTTAAGCTGCGGACCCCTTGGGGCCTTTCGTAAAGAGTAGGCTAATTCCGACGCCGGGTTTCTCTCCACCCTTCATCCTTTCCTGTCCATCCCTGATGGCGCAAATGACATCAGCTGTCGGTTGCCTCCCCTAAATACTACTACTAACAGTAAAGTAATTGGGTGCTACGTTAACCAAGGACCTTAAAAACGTATTCGTAAAATGAGCGGAATGACAAATAAGAAGTTGGGATTCATAAAAAGTATACCTGGGAAATATAATGGTATTGTTAATGTGCTTTTTTATTTCACATTCGTTAAATTCAACCTAGAGTACGCTGCGGGTCTTTGTGATTCTCACGAGGTAGGCTTAGTTTTGGAACTAGGTTGAGTGCAACGTGGAGCAGCTAGGTTTGTGAAAAGTTGTTATAAACAAGGTAAAAATGTCACTGCACTATTGGAGAAATTAGGATGGGAGCCACTAGTTGACCGTAGGCTTAAATACAGGTTGAATTTACTGCGCAAATTTGAATCAGGCCAATTATCCGAGCATGTTAAAGGCATATTACAGACCCCATCTAACAATGGTAGAGCAGATCAAGTACGTACAATCCAGGAAGATAGATGGGCAGTAGAATGGATCGATTTAAAATATGGGTTTTTCTTCGTATCAGTAGAGATCAAAATACACGTAGATATGACAGCAATCGGGAAGGAGATGATTAGCATTGGCAGTGTTTATATATTGTCGATATCCTGCAAGAACTTTAAACAAAACCATTTTTTTAAATTGTTCTTGCGTATTTTCAATATATTCTGTTATTGAATATTCCTGTATGCAATTACTTTCTTTTTGCGAATAACTTTTGTTGGAGTGTATTATCGAACTGATATTTTCGAAGAGGTGCATTGATTGTGGTTGTGCATGCCCGATATACACCAAACAGCACATGCCACACGCCTTTTCGGTGGCTTGGGGGTATTATATAGATAGATGGATGTAGTATATAGGATATTACATCATATGCGATACTTATGTACGCCTACATGTACATATTAACTCGCAAGCCGCAGCAAAGGCGTGTGGCGGGGGGTGTTAGTTCACCACCTGCAAAAAGGAACAAAACCATATGCAAAATCAACTAATCCATACAAACCTATACCCACAGTGGCGCATACATTCATGCAAAAATCCTTTCATTTTACACGCATGCAGATACATATACTATCATATAACAAACAATTGCACCTTATGATGTAGTAAAAAAGTTATCCAATAACGTGCAAGCTAGAATTTGAAAAGTAAGAAGGCTAAATTCAACTGCCACATGGACATGCAACATATAACGGTCTCCTCCCCAAGGACACTGATGTAGATGTAGATCAAGCACCATGCGATATCATGAGCAATGGCATGCAATATTATGCAAAATCATGATCCTTGTGAAATCATTTTGTGTTAGTGTGTGTGTTATCATTCGAAATAATGCTCTACGCGATGTTATGCGATATCGACCGGTTAAATCGCAGATAGATTAGAACTTTTACGGTGCACAATTTACATTCATATGCGAGTCATACCACCCCATAATCTCTTACTTATGGGGCGGCTCGATTGCTACCGAAACAGGAGGAGAGGAAGGGGAAGAGGGTTGGGGGGTTCGGCGAAGGGTGTGGAACCACCGGCTTCTGGATAACCCCCACCCGCCTAGGTTCAGCAGCCGAGGGCATTGGGGTGTCGACGTTGGAGAACGAAAGAGTGGCGGCGGTAGGCGAGGGGGCGCAAGGGTGGGGTGGGGTGGGGGGCCTCGTGGGAATGGGGACGAGGGTCTCCAGGGTTCATTCGAATGAGTGAGTGGTGGTCATGAAGAATGGACCGACAGAACCGATCCCCCTTGGGCTCATGAAGCGATTAGTGTGGGGAAATATCGGTATGAAAAAGTCATGGAGAGATGTTATTTCGCGTTGGTCAGCTCTACCTTGAGTACGTGTCGTGAATAAGAATCGGAATGAATGAACAGAAATCTTCATATTGCTATTGGAAGGGCTAGATTGGGAGCCAATAGAAGCACGAAAATACAATATATGTACAAGTACAAACCATTCTAAGTCAACACTAGTTCAGAGAAGGAATGATTTTATCTCCGCCTAACAATAGAATTCGAGTCCAGAGGGAGAACAAAAGAGTAATTGGCTGCGCAACCAATTGATATTGATAATCATTTTTTCTTCGCACAAATCTAGACCACAACTGAATCAAACATCACGTGAGTACGGCATTAGGAACTTCATAAAAATAAAATGTTGCGGAGAACAAATAATCGCCAATTACTTTGTAAAACACTTCTGAACGTACCCTTTGCCGCACGCGCTGCTGACTGCCTGAATGGTTTAACTGGGCGTGGAAACATACGACTTCAATCTTCATGATCACTCAGTATAACAAAAACAAGTTATTTGGGTATTTTTTTACCTACGTAGGTGGTGTTGAAGAACAATATGCAGAGAATTTTACGAAAAATAATTTTTCGTCTATGTTAAATGAATCCATGAAACCGGTCCCCTCGTCCCGTGAAACAAAACAGTGAGGTTTTATGCTTGGGTATGAGTCGTTAACTACCATTCAAACTCAGCAGGTTAGCATATCGAATGCATTTTTCCTAATGCGACGCACAATTTTATAGATGCAAGCATTCACAAAGGTTACAGCCTATATTCAGAGAAGACAATTCTTTTCACTTTAATCTAGATTATAGCGCTTGCTGGAGATGAGATCCGGTTTTTCTAGCAAGAGACTTTGGAGATGTCAGTATGAAAAATAAGTTCTACAGAGAGGAAGACAAAGTTTTCAATACGGTGGGAGAACAGAGGAAGCTGCTGGAAGAAATTTGTAAGAGACAGAGGAAGTAGTTGGTGAAATAGGTGGAACGTAGAAGACCGGATAAGCAAGGGTTGGATAAGAGAGGTAGAGAATTATAAAATGGTTGGCTTTCTATACCACATGAGAGCAGGCAGAAGTTACGAAGCAATGAATGACAGAAAGGAGACAGTTATCTTGATGCGAAGAAATATATAGTCGTTAAGAGTGGCTTTTGGATGAGGTTTTTTTCTTAATTACGGGTGGTGCCCTAACACCCCCGCCACACGCCCTTGCGGCGGCTGAGATAGTAGATACATATGTAGTTGTAGGATTCATCCAATGCCTACCTTTAAATCGGTAGATTACTTTGAATGAATCCCTAAGCTCCAAAATGATACATCTCTTGCGCTGGCAGTTTTTACGTAAATGATTTAATTTTTATGTTTCGTCCCTATCGTGAAAACAACCCCTGCCACGCACCATAACTGTGATTTGCAGCGTGCCATGTAGATGTTGATGTATCTAGATGGGCTCACTAATGGCCTGCACGCCTCATCAATTTCAACCCCTCAACCAAGCCGTTAAAAACACATCAGTCTTCATCCTAATGAATGGAGGTGGTAGAGTGGATGTGAACGGTTGTTTCTCTAATTGCAATTTAAAATGATTTTTTTATTCTCTCGTAATTTGTAATTTTTTCGTAACTTGAGAAAAATAAGGGAAGGTAAAGATGGCTACTGAACAAGTTCAAATTTAATTACACGATTTCTCGACAAAAACAAAAATTTCGTGGGGCATTGAAGTTGTGTGGTCATTATGTCTTCTAAAACTTTAATATATCCCCCTAGCTAACAGCTCGTCTCGCATGCGATGAAAATGCTCAAAACTCAGATACCGTAATGCATGTTATCTGTTGTAAATATCATTTCATCTACAATTACATAATCCCCCAAAGCCACCCCAAGGGCGTGTGGCGGGGGGTGTTAGGTCACCACCCGTAAAAGAGAACTAAACCACATGCAAAATCAACACATCCATGCAAACCTACTCTCACACAGTGACGAATACACGCATCCAAAAACCCGTTCAACTTACACGCATGCAAATACATATACTATCAAATGACAAACAATTGCACCTTACAATCTAGTTAAAATGTATCCAATATTTCACCAATTAAGGTTCTTTAAAATTTCTATTAGTAATTACGAACACGTTAGTAAATTATCATTTTGGTGTTTCATGTCTGGTGTGGAATCACCCTCTGCCGTACACCCTGTAGCTGTAGCTCGAAAGGTATCGTCTCGACGAGGAAGTAATAAAAAAAACTGAACTGAACCAACTGAACGTGTGACAGGTGCGATTTGAAAACGAAATCTCCAACCCGAAACGGGAATATATATATACTGTATATATTCGTACAAAGGAGGCGGGAAATGAGATATGGGGGTAGCGGAGGTCAGGGGGGGGAGGGGCTTAGGGGCAGAGGGAGAGGGGACGGAAGGTAGTGTGAGGGTTGGGGAGGGGGGTGTTGGGACGAGGAAGACGACACCCCTTCCGGGAGGGATTTGTGGAGGTGATTCCGAGGGATGTTCCTTTTATGTCCTCGCGCCCTTTCCCACCCACTCCCTCCCTCTTCGGGGCTTCCGAATAACATTCGCTCTCACACAAAAACACACCCCCACGAAAGGATAGGAAGGTCTCTTGAATCTCACCCCCCCCCCACCTTTCCGCCTCACTGGTGTTCTCCCCGTACCCCTCACAACCCCTGCCATAGTTTCCACCCTGCCTTGCGAGCCCCACCCCCCTCTCTCTATCGCAATAATAACGGGAAATTTTTATGGGACCGAGTGACCGCGCGTGAATGCGACGAATGGTAGGTGTAGGGAAATGGGATGTGTGGGACGGGACTGCTCATCGCATCGGACGGACTGGGGCTAAAGATGACGAGTGGAATTGTGTGTGTGTGTGTGCGCGCGTTTTGCGTGTGTGTGTGTGTGTGTCCGCATGAATAAAAGTGTGCTTTCAGAGACGTAGGGTACGAGAGAGAGAGAGAGAGAGAGGGAGTGGAGGAGGAGGGTTTCCTCGACCGTAAAAAAAAAGAAAAATCGCCCTCCCCTTCACACCTGCCCTCTCCGCTGAATTGCTGCGTTCGTATTCGGGCATTTATGTAAGCTTTCGACGAGTCATTTGGTCCCGATTCGTTTCGGGGAAACGACGAAATGTTCCAAAATTTCTAGTGAGAGAGAGAGAAAAGGGAACGGTGTACGAAATGGGTGTGTGTGTGTGTGTTGTTGCACTCCGTTTCTATTTTTCCTCTCAGACGACCGCCGCTTTCCCCTTTCTGTCCCCTCTCACAACCCCCTGGTGGTTCGGAGAAGGGTACCGGGAGGGAGTGGCAAACCCAATGTCATTCGTAAGCCCCGCACACAAAAGGAGGAGGAAGGCGAGCGTATTATAGTATACACTTTTCGGGGATGCAGTCTGTGTGCTCTCACTGGTCACATGGTTGCACTTTAGCGCGCGGGAGGAGTGAAACGGGGATCGCCCCGGGGTGTCTTTCCAGTGAATGGTAGTGGTAATAATTTATGAAGCGAGTTGAAAAAAATACAATGCGATAATTCAACGACGTTTGTGTAAAGGCTAAGGGGATCGATGTATATTTCTTCGGACGGCGTCTAAATTTGCCATCTATTTCAACTCCCCTGATGGAGCATTGACCTTTTGAAATTCGCTGAATAACTTTATTACACGAGGGTTCGGCCTTTGTGGGGTGTCTACTGGACCTTCATAACCCGAGGGTCCGGGTTCGGTTCTCAAAGGAGGGAGAGTTTATCAATTATATTGAAATCCCAAACGGGTGGTGATCTAACACCCCCCGCCACACGCCCTTGCGGCGGCTTGCGAGGTATTATGTAGATGTAGATGAACTGGTTTTCAAGAGTTGACTTTTGGTCGGTACTCAAGTCTGTCCGTCACCGGGATGGAAAATTTTCCGACGCCAGGCTTCCTTTCCAAACAATCTCCACTGCCTGAAAATGTTTCCTCCGCCATATTGTCTCCACCTCTTTCCTGTGTAGCAAATGGCCTCATGTGTCGGGGCGCTTCCCACTATTCACTTAAATGACTATGTTACCTTATTACTTATTAATATTTTAATTTTTTCCACGTCATTAGCATTTGCAAAATTTGGAGTTCTGTGTTGTACTTATTCGTGTTAATTTAGTGATTCCATCAGTTTGTCGAAGTCTAAACCTTTGTTACTTTGTTTGCTATTCTTTAATTACTTCGATATCATCTTTGCTATTGTTTCAGTGAAAAGAAAAGCAACCCGATCAGTATATGGAATTTACATATGCTGTAGATTTTTACGAGACATTTTCGACGTTTAACTGGAAATTTTTCATTTATGACTTTGACAATCCAACTACTCTTCTTGTTCCTTATGATATAATTTGTTGCAAATCGCACATTATACTTCATCATTATCAGCGACGTATTCCGAACGCATGTGAAGTAAGAATTATTTATTATTTAATCACATTTTAGAATATAACAAGTTTTATGGAGCCTCTTTTAAAAATAAAAACTGTAGAATTTTGTGAATAAAATGCCATCAAGACAAGCTTAGTACCTTTAAAATGATGTAAATAATGGCCCCACACTACTTAGGTAGATCAGACCCCAAAGATAAACTAAGGGAGATAGATTCTAGGACAGATAGGTACAAATACTCATTCTTTCCCCGAACAATCAGAAATCATAATAGCAAGAAACCGAAGTCACTTTAGAAATATTAAAAACGTTGAATTTACAAGTCGGAACAAAATTAAACACTATAGAGATGTTAGGTATACTTTCAGGTGCATGTGTATGTTAGTTGGTAGTTTGAGTGTTTGCATGTGTGTGGGGTGTAAGTGTTCATGCATGAATGTATGCCATGTTTTTTTTTTATATATATGATTTTGTCGTTATTGCATGCGGTTTTTTTTTCTTTTTCTTTTCTAAATTATGGGTGGTGTCCTAGCACCCCCCGCCACACGCCCTTGCGGCGGCTTGCGGGGTATTAAGTAGATGTAGATGTAAATATTTTTAACTAGAAAGGAAAATAAGGTGCAAAACTGTGGTGATTAGTTCGTATAACTTCTGTACCAATATAACGTTGGAGAATTATATCTTGGAAGAGACGATTAAATGGTTATGGAACTGCATAAATAAAGACTGTTCGCTTTAATCTCTTGAAATACTTTAATCTGTTATCCTTGATGCGATTAATGGATTTGAATTAATGCTTTCGGAAGTATCGCCAAGGCAACGTTAGGTTGGTTGGAAATATTTCAAAATTCTGAGAGGAATGCGTTCATCGTGTTCGTTGTCTTTTCTGCTATCTGGGGAAAACAATGAAGGAATTAAAATAATAAAACTGTCTCGAAATACACGTACTCCAAGGATAAAATGCGAAAATATCGGTTGCGATTGACTTTTATACGGAGCGATGTCAAAGATCATCCATCTGGAGATAATGCTTCGCTCTCTATCACTGTACATATTTCATGGGCAGATAAGTAACGATGGAAATACGTAGAGCCCAGACGAAATATGCTGGCCCATGAAAAAAAGGACACTCTATTCCTTTCTAATGATCTCATTCAACTGGAGACTACGATCCTTCCGAACATTGAGCCTCACGATGAAAAATTCATGAGCCCAGTTTGCCGTTCACCCATAGAAAATCTCAATTCGCTACCGATATATTTTGATTAATCATCTTGTGCTCGATTTTAGATTGTATGCATAATTAATGAAGGGGGATACATTTTTCACTAAGCCCGAAGTGATGTTATAAATGTATGAACGAAAAATAGATTACGGCCGATTTTTAATATGCGTAGTTTGGTTTAATTTTTACGACTGTAGACTACTCATTTCACTCATCTGTATTCATAGTATTCACATAAATATACACGTCTATACACATTTCCATAATATGGTGAAAATCTATTCCAGCAATTATTTATATCCATGGACTAGTATGAATTTATTGCAGGAGAACGAAATGAATAAATTATTGGCGCTCGGCTATGTTTAACGATTATCTCATTATTGAAAAAATGACGGAAGCGATTTTATTGGCTTTTTCAACTTCTACGAGTTGAGTGACCACGGCTAAACACGTTTCTAAGAATCTTACAGGATTCGCCTTGCCTTAATGTATAGTTTAATTTTAATTTTTTTACTCGAATTTATTTATCTTCTGAAATTATTATTTAGAACTTTGGCCCCTTTTTAAGATACCACAGAAATGGTCCATAAATAATTTAAAACTAGGCACTGAACTATACAGTTCTCTTCTCTTGCAATTTATGCATTATTTCTTCACTCTTAATTAAAAAAAAACTAATTACTAATTTTACTACAAATTCGATTAACTACTTTCCTGTGCTATTCAATTTTGAAAAGTTATATAAATGTTCTCAGTTAACGTGAAATTAGTTTATCCGATGAACGACGGGATGTACCATGTGTTCTTATGTAGCAACATTGATGATATTGGTTGAAGGGTAATATAAAAACTATAAAATTTATAGCAATTTACTAAATCAAGCTAAATATACCTATATGGCGAAACACAACGAATAATAAAAATTTGAAATGAAATAATGTTGCAATATCACTTATAAATTATTGGCATAAAAGGAGAAGCATATGAGGAATGTAAAACAAGCGAATTCTTTAAAATGAGAATACTTTTGACGTACGACGAGAGTACGATTGATTGTACGTCTAATGTAATGTTGGAGACGCATGAGCTAGAACTGGGATAGAGCTACTACTTACAATGATCAGACCAACTACATGTTCCGTAAACAACAAATAATATAGCTGTTGATGAAGCTTAAGCGTTGAAACTAGTTGTACGTAAATAAAGAACAGTGGAAAGATACATTGTGTTCCTCATTTAATAAACTTGAATTTCCGCAAAGTTGAGTCGGGAAAAATTGAATATTTAGCAAATAATGTACTTAATTCCGAAATAGTATTCCTGAATAGCATTATTATTGCAACTCAGAAAGGAATGTATGGAGAAAATTTTTCATCGTGTGAAAATAAAAGCGAGAGTGGGCTTCGACAGTGACACATTTACACCGATATATTTCCCCGCAGACCACCACACGAGCGTGTGGCAATGGGTGGTTAGGTCACCACCCTCAGGGTAATTGGTGATTATTGGCTTAGCGTACACATCAATTCTCGGGAAGTTCGAATTGCACGTGATGTTCCCTGTTGTTGTTTTCACGAATTGCGCGAGGCAAATATGATTACTTGGATCTCAGGCTGTTCGGAAATCAATTTCAATTATAACCTCCCATTTAGGTCTCGCCTACCTACATGATGAAGGGCTAGAATTAGTCCCTCTTGAGTCAAGCTCTAAACTTGAATGATTTGTATTTAATCTACAATGTAATTCGTGCACGTAAACTTTGTGCTTCTGGAGTCTCCCAAATGGAGACTATCCAGGAGTGGTAAATTCAACCCTTTTGAATCGGACAACATCCGTCCACATCCTCTATAATTACGAAATTACGCCCTTCTGAGCAGGGTACCGAAAATGTTATGTTCATGCAGGGTGATGTCTCAACCGACGCGAAATGACACCTCACCTCTCTTACTATTTTCCACTCTCCACACCACTCGTAAGAGTGTCAGTACCAAACGAAGCGAGAGATGGTTGAAAAAAGGATGGGTCGTCTGTAATTGGGGCACAATTTTTAGCGACGTATAAAACTAACGGTGTGACCATTCACTATCCTTCACGACCGTTCCAGATGTCCAGAACTAAAAACCCTTTCCCAGCACGGCAGGTCAAGCTCCGGGTCACTATCTTTCCTCGACCCATCTCCCTGTCCTTCCCGTTCCACTTCCTCGTTGTCTCCCGCTCTCTAGGACCCATCCCCTACACTCCTCCCATCCGGTGGTGGCTTCAGGCGGAATTTCCTCCCCTCGCCTTTTGTCGCGCGCTCCTCTTCCCCGCACTTATCCCGCCGGCGGGGTCTCACTTTCGCATTATTTATGCCCGCATCCTCTCCTTTCGCCTCCTCTCCTCTCCACGAGAACCGAACGTGGGTCTGGAGGGGGAGGAAGGGCGTGGAGGAAGAAGTGCACGGGGAGAAAGCGTTAGCTCTTGTACGAGGGAGGTCCGCGATGATCCTAAGCCTTCCAAGAGCACCGTTTCCTCTTTCTCCGTCCTCACTCGCTCTCTCCGGTCATCGTTCCACGAAAAATTCCCCCAGGATAGGGGGGGGGGGGGTGGGCCGAGCCGTGCAGAAGAGAGTCCCACAATCTCCCGTGGGCCGAAACTGCAGTGCCGTTCTAGCCGTCCATCCATCATCCCAAATTACACGCACCTCTCCCCTTCCGTTACCCTCCCGCAACCGACCGCCCCACACCCTTCCGTCCCCTCGATTGTCCCTATCCCCCCACACCACCACTTTCACCAAGTCAGGGTTACCAACTCGGGTTTCCGACCTACTTACGGCGGGGGTACGACCTGAACGACGCCGTCATACCCAGGTAACCTGGTGTATTATATGGTACCCAATATTCATCTATATCTACGTCTACATAAATACCTAGCAATCCACCGAAAGGGTGTGTGGCAGGGGGTGCAAGCACCAGTCGGAATGGGTAAGGGATAAGGGAGAGAGGGCAAGGGGGAGGAAGGGTAAAGGGAAAATACATTCACTGAAAAAAACTCGAAAAAAGCGTGAAAATGTTTGTAAATGTTAACGGTAGTCTAGTTTAAAACAAGTGTTAAGTTCATCGAACAACATAGTTCTTTGTTGTACGAGAAATGAGGCAATAAAAAGAATCCTCAACCGTTTACATGTATGTAGTAGATCTCCACCATACCAAAACAGGTCAGGTCATACAGGAAACTTCCCCCCCTCCGCCACACGCCCTTGCGGCGGCATGCGGGGTATTTGTAGATGTAGTAAGAACTGAAATTTCAGAGTGTAAAAATCATTCGCCTTGACCGGGATTCAAACCCGGATCCCTCGATGTCCGGCCAAGTGGTTTCGCCAGTTAAGCTCTCGAGATGTCCTCTTAAACTCCAAAAGTTTGGGGGCTTTAAAGGAACAAGATATTGTGACGAAATACCGTGCATACGTCACACGCATTCGTAATTGTGCGCGACGCGCCTCAGTTCACGAGGTTAAAGCCAACTTTAAACACTAAGGTTTTAGGTATTTCGTCACATTTTGTTCCTTCAAAGCCCCAAAAACTTCAGAGTTTAAGAGGACGCCTCAATTAATTACGTTTCCTAGATAGCTAGGACGTGCCTGTTTATACCGAGTGTCTGTTTTCGCTGGCGACCGAGGCATCGGACTTGGTTTCATTTCTTTTACTGGTTCATCACTGACCTTAACTTCTGGTATAGATCTTAGACTCCTTTATGTTTGCTATCGCCGGGTGCATGTAACGGGGAGGGAGCGTACATGAGTGTCTTTTTCCCTCTGGAATTCTCATTCTTTTGGTGCGCTTTCCCTCTTCATGCAAGCGTGCTGAATTTGATTGTTTTGAAATCCCTGTGAGCCTCTTAAACACGCTCACCTTGTAAGTTGACGGGAAGGCGAAGCCCCCGTACACAGTTGGAGGTCCACCTCTTCACGTTAGAGACGCTGGGCCTTACACCAGAAGGGATAGCGGCGATCCAATTCGGATACAATCGCTATTTAATATTTCTGAAATTGGCAGTCGAAGCTATAATGACTAGGATTTTAGACAATACCCCGTGGAAACAATCGTTTCCGTCGTTAAGTGACTAGAGGACAACATTACCTGTAACTATTGACGAGGCATCCGGCAGCCCGTGTGATGTCAGGGTTGTTTAACTTCTTGTAGAGACCCTGTTGGAAAACATAACATGCGAGCTCCAACGTTTTGGTAAAATCCATCGCTCGTGGAAGAACAGGTGGGAGGGAGACAACATGACAATTGTGCTTATGGGCACCAGAGTCGTGCGGATAACGGTTGAGAGAAGTATCCCCTAGTACAGCCACATAGGCGGCAACCGGTCCATCATCATCTTTTAGGGTCAGAGCCGAACTTACGTCCGTGGCAACTAAGAACGCCCCGATCCCCGACCTGCCGTCGGAACCAGGGAGAGAAGAGCTATGCGGAGGCAATGACGATTGTTTCCAACCCGAACTCCACCGTGGAGATGGACGAGACCGAAGTGGCTGTGTAGGAGAGGGCGCGGTCGCTGCTACTCATCGAGGATGCGGCCCCGGTAGCTCCCTTCGGTCCCCCGCATCCCCCACCACGTAAAGGGAAATTTCAGTGGGAGAGAAAATGTAGTAGTAGTAGTATTTAGGGGAGGCGACCGACTGCTGCGGTCATTTGCGCCTTAGGGGATGGACGGGAAAGGATGAAGGGTGGAGAGAAACCCGATGTCGGCAATAGCCTACTCTTTACGAAAGGCGCCAAGGGGTTCGCAGCTTAAGTCTACATCTACTTAATACCCCGCAAGCCGCCGCAAGGGCGTGTGGCGGGGGGTGCTAGGCCACCACCCGTAATTTAGAAAAGAAAAAGAAAAAAAAACCGCATGCAATAACCACAAAAAATATATAAAAAAACATGTCATACATTCATGCATGAACACTTACACCCCACACACATGCAAACACTCAAACTACCAACTAACATACACATGCACCTGAAAGTATACCTAACATCTCTATAGTGTTTAATTTTGTTCCGACTTGTAAATTCAACGTTTTTAATATTTCTAAAGTGACTTCGGTTTCTTGCAATTATGATTACTGATTGTTCGGGGAAAGAATGAGTATTTGTACCTATCTGTCTTGGAATCTATCTCCCTTAGTTTATCTTTGTGGTCTGATCTATCTAAGTAGTGTGGGGCCATTATAATTCCTTCAGCGCATTGTTAAACTCGTTTGTTCTGAACCTTTCTAAAAGTCTAAGCCTCGCTTGTTCTCTCCGCACTTCAAGTGGTTCCCAGCCTAAATCCCCTAAGAGACCTGTCACACTTGTGTTTTTATCATAACAATTTTTAACGAATCTAGCGGATTTTATCTGGACTTTATCTAATTCTTTTTGCCAAATTTTCTCCCACGGATCCCAAATACTTGCGGCATATTCCAAATGAGGTCTAACTAGAGCAAAATAACACCTCTCTTTAACTTTTTCATTACATTTCCCCACCACCCGTTTTATGAAGCCAAGTTTCTTTAATGCTGATCCGCATATTGTCCTGATATGTGCTCCCCATGAAAGGCGTGGTGTTAGAACAACCCCCAAATATTTAACTTGATTTGCCGTAGTCAATACTGAACCCTCTATTTTGTAGTTTATATCCTGCTCCTCGCTTCCTTTATTCCAAAATTTCAAAACTGCGCATTTATCTATATTAAGTGTTAATCCCCATATATTGCACCATTCCGAGATATTGTTTAAGTCTCTAGAGAGTAGCTCGCGATCTAGTTGGCTCCTTATTTCCCTGTATATCACCGTGTCGTCAGCAAATAACCTTAGATTGCTACTAACGTGTGTCAACGCTTAACGTCCCATCCGACGGACGGCGTACTCACTCAAAGTGCCCTCCACAAAGCACCTCAAATAAGGATCGAGATAGCTCTGAAAAATATTCAACAACGCCGGGATTTGAACCCGAGCCCTCTGGGTGGGAAGCCAGTACGATAGCCACCACACCATCCCGATCCCTGAGAGAAATTGTTCAACGGAAGAAAGGGTTCCGAAAAATAAGACAGATGACCCCAAGCTCCTGGTCTCGAATACCGATGTACTAGTACCTCACGTATCTACCACCTCGCCTAGTCTCACACGACCTCCAGACCCCGTCTCCCTGACCCCGTTTAATAAGGACGGATCATCTTTCGTCCCCCCTTTCCCCACCCTCGTTATCGATGCCCTCTCGCAATCCTTACATCACGGCCTTCAAACAACCCGAAGACCTCTGGTGACGGGTGAGAAGGGTACATCTGTTTGTGATTGCTTCCCATCCCCAACAGCTCGCTCCTCGACCCTTTATCATTGACAATAAAGGAAGCGTCACCGGCGGAAAACTTGTATGTGCACATTCAAGTTTCCTGTTGTCAAAAATCCCAGATACCCCATCGTCCTTCTTCATTGAGGACAACCAAGGTGTTGACGATCTTCCAAGCGCTCCTCTAGAGGCGGACCACTACGAATTATCTGCCCTGATTTTTCCCGACCACGCCCCTTCGGCATATGACCCCCAGTCCGCCACTCCGATCCACCCCCCGAGCCTACCTCCTGCACCGGGACGACCCCCATCGGTGCTCTCTTGAAGAAGGCCCCCTGTGGAACGGTGCCAAATTACCCGCTCTTCATGGAGACCGCGGCTCGACCGTCGAAAAGTCAAAACTATCCTTCAGATTCTGATGACGACGGAAAATCAGCCTTCAAATTTTAAGATATGGTTTTTGGGTGAAGTTTTGCGAAAAAATTGTTGATATGGACAAAGTCACCATTCCTTCCTAAAGAAAATGCTACTCGGGACAAGTATTGGCGATTTAATTTCTTGTAATTTTCATTTAACGTTCGATAACCCCTCATTTTTTTGTAATCGATGAAGAATAGCTCAGCCTACAGCATGTATAAAATTGGGGACATTAGCTTGTAGTGCACTAAAAATGTATATACATGCACACAACGCTCCGTAAGCTACCGTAATGCATGAGTCGGAGGGTATTAGGACACCACCGGTATAATGACCCCCATGGTCTTTAGTTTCTCAAATTACCTTGTTCACCTTACAAACAATATTAAGAGAATAATTCTCCGAGAGAATTTTATTTAGAGAATATTACTTATACTCCCTGAGATGTTAGTGATACATATTAATTCCGTCATTTAATTATTTAACTTCTTCATTAGTAACTAACATTTAAGCAACGATTAATTTTGATAGTGGAATTACTCCACTCCCTGCCACACATCCTAACGATATTTTTGATGAGATACCCTCTGGTGATGTTTGCACAAGCGGGGTTAACTTAATAGCATTGAAACTCGATCACGACTTCATCATCTAAACTTGCGAGGGCACATCTGGAAAATAATTTCCACCTGCGTGCGATTTAGGCCACTTTCCACCGGTCAGCGTCATTTATTGGTCCGCATCGAATACTCCAGCGTTACCTTGCGTGGTCAATGTGATGTTAGGGGTAGGCGGATGAGATTAGGGGCGTTTTGGGGGATACTCTGGCGGTGAACTGATCGATGGGCCACTCTGGGCGCACGTTTCGCTGACCGCAGGTGGGGCCTCTCCCTCTCGGGAAACCTCCAAGAGCCCACGCCCCGTAAAAACACTCAGCCAGCCGACCATCTGATGGCACGCCTTCCTCGCAGCACTTCCCCCACAGCACCACGCCTCATTCCTCCGCGTCTATTACAGAGTTTCCACCTCACACACTCAGTCGCCACGTCTCCCCCCCACATCACATGGGCACCGGCCTAAGAAAAAAAAAACTGCGTAAAATCCCCATTTCGCCAACCACCCCCCTTTAACCCCCCCCCCCTTTAACACGACCCTCACCCACTATGACGAAGGATAAGGTGGCAGCCGTTAAAACCCTCCTCCCGGTACCTCCGTTTCTGCCCTTGCTTACTCGTGCCTCTCTTCCCTCACTCCCTCCTTTGATGCTCGCCGTAGTTAAAGGGCGGATTCCACGGGGTTGCAGAGGGCGGGGCTAACTGGCCGGGTGCGATGGTTGTAGGGGGGTTTGTTGGGGATTTATGGCTAGAAGTGAAAGGATGAGGAAGGGGAAAGGGACGGAGTAGGGAGAGAGAGGGTTGCAAGGGGTTGAAAGCGGGCGAGGGAGGAGGAAATCCAAGGGAACATTGGCGAGATGGCCCCCGAATCATTGGAGAACATCGGGCTCAGGGCTGGGTCACCAGCTATCTTCTCCCTTACTGGAGCACAATCTCCAGTTGAGATAGGAGAAAGGTTCTCTCCTTGAAAGCCTCTCCAAGGGAAATAGGTTTCCTTAGGCGGAAGGCTTGCGTTCCTGAGAAACATTCGGGAACGGAGAAAATCTTTTGACGATCGTGGATCCAACAAGAAGGAAATCCTTTCGTAAAGGAGAGGATTTGCTTTCCGAGTCCTTTCACTCTCCAGCAAATAATAACCAGTAATTACGTTCCATGCGTGGAGAGATCGTCATTATGAGTAATTATTACTTACAAAACGTATTCCTTTCATGGATGCACTTGCAGCAAAAGTTAGTAAATTAACTAAATAATTTAGAAGGCATGGCCAAAATACTTAAGGAATTTATCAAACAGGATATATACGACGTACAACATTTCCATAGAATCAGTGAATACATGCTAAGAAAAAGTTTCTTTATGCCAAAATTACAAATTTAGGCAAGGGAAAATTTTTCATGATATTCATTGGCTTTGTTAAAAAATTCTCTCACATCTACAGAAGACCCTAAAAAATAGGATAGGTAGAAAACCGGCCATGCATATACAAATATTAATTTATGCATGCATTTCAATAGACATGTATTTTATCTCATGGGCAAAAACACTCTTATGCCTGTATACATCATACAATAATTGACTAAATCGTTGTAAGCTCGTCTTTAGGAAAATACATTCAGGTGCGTAAGTTAGACTTTTTTTGGACATTATAGAGTTCGAGGGAAGAGCCAATACTTCTGTATCTTCACAATACCCCGCAAGCCGCCGCAAGGGCATGTGGCGGGGGGTGTTAGGTCTCCAGCCAAACATGCACAAGCGCAATTATGTTATCTCCACTCATACAAGTATATTAGTTTGACCTTGCACTGGAAACATTTAAATCTCAAAAAAGAAAGTACTCACATGCAACACTATACAATTAAACGATACGTATATTCAAATCATGCTGCAGAACTGTTTCAAATATGGTTCTATTAAATAAAAAGAATAACATGCAGGAAGAAACATGCAAGATATCGACAAATATATAAACTACCAATTCTAATTATCTCCTACGCATTTCCTGTCATGATATCTATTATGAACTGTAATGGTTAGAGGATAAAACGACATTTTAAATATCTCCGTTCTACAATTCAGGTTCTAATACGTTCTACATATTCGGGTGAGATACTTTCCTATAAATTACTTGAACCTATCGGTAATGGTGTCTACATCTCTTATTCCATCTTTTGGTTGTCGAATCTGCAATTATAATTTGGGATCATGGTGATTCCATCTTCGTCGCAAGAAAACTCAAGAGTCTCGTAGAATTCGAAAAATTATAAGTCTTGCCTGGTCTCTTCTTTAATCAAGTGGCTCCTGAAGTAATTCCTCCAACCCCACTTGTCATATTTACTCTCTTCTCCAAGGAATTTCGAACAAATCCGATTGATTTTGACTTGCTTTTTTCCAATTCCTGAATGGTCGTGTTCTCCAATCGATCCCAAATACTTGCTGCGTATTCTAAAATTAGCTTGAATTAAGCGAATTAATACCTCTTTTATTTTTTCATGGCATTTTCATAAAACCCTTCCTTCGAGTTCAAATCAAGAGCAACTAGATTCTTGAAAAGTTGTTATGAACAAGTTAGCTGTGTCATGATACTACTGAAAGAATTAGGCCGGAAGCCACTATTCGACTCTAGTTTGAACCACAGGTTGCATTTACTGCGTAAATTTGAGGCAGGTTACATATCTCAGGATAGTGAAGACATATTACAGGCACCGACTTATTATAGTAGTTCATATCACGTGCGTAAAATCAGGGAGATAGATGCGTAGTAGAACGGATAGATTTAAAATGTCATTTTTTTCCTCGCAGCATTAGAGATCAAAATAGATATGACAGCAATCGCAAACAGATAATTAGCATTAGTAGTGTATATATTTTATCCATATCCTGCATGTTTTTCTTTTAATGGGCCGATAATTTTTAGCATTCCTCCCGCATTATTTTAATATAAGTATCTTCTACTTCTACTTAATACCCCGCAAGCCGCCGCAAGGGCGTGTGGCGGGGGATGTTAGGACACCACCTTGTAATTTAGAAAATAAAGAGAAAAAAAACCGCATGCAATAACCACAAAATCATATATCCACAAAAAAACATGGCATACATTCATGCATGAACACTTACACCCCACACACATGCAAACACTCACTCTACATCTACACTCTACTCTACACTACATCTACAATCTACACTCAATAAACACCTGAAAGTATACCTAACAGCTTTGCAGTGTTTAACTTTGCTCCGACTTGTAAATTCAATGTTTTCAATATTTCTAAAGTGACTTCGGTTTCTTACTATTATGATTTCTGATTTTCGGGGAAAGAATGAGTATTTGTACCTATCTGTCTTGGAATCTATCTCCCTTAGTTTATCTTTGTGGTCTGATCTATCTAAGTAGTGTGGGGCCATTATAATTCCTTCAGCGCATTGTTAAACTCGTTTGTTCTGAACCTTTCTAAAAGTCTAAGCCTCGCTTGTTCTCTCCGCACTTCAAGTGGTTCCCAGCCTAAATCCCCTAAGAGATCTGTCACACTTGTGTTTTTATCATAACAATTTTTAACGAATTTAGCGGATTTTATCTGGACTTTATCTAATTCTTTTTGCCAAATTTTCTCCCACGGATCCCAAATACTTGCGGCATATTCCAAATGAGGTCTAACTAGAGCAAAATAACACCTCTCTTTAACTTTTTCATTACATTTCCCCACCACCCGTTTTATGAAGCCAAGTTTCTTTAATGCTGATCCGCATATTGTCCTGATATGTGCTCCCCATGAAAGGCGTGGTGTTAGAACAACCCCCAAATATTTAACTTGATTTGCCGTAGTCAATACTGAACCCTCTATTTTGTAGTTTATATCCTGCTCCTCGCTTCCTTTATTCCAAAATTTCAAAACTGCGCATTTATCTATATTAAGTGTTAATCCCCATATATTGCACCATTCCGAGATATTGTTTAAGTCTCTAGAGAGTAGCTCGCGATCTAGTTGGCTCCTTATTTCCCTGTATATCACCGTGTCGTCAGCAAATAACTTCATATTGCTACCAACGTGTGTGCTTAAGTCATTAGTAAGTATTTAGTTATGAGTATCCTTAAGTCAACGTGTGTGCTTAAGTGTCCTGTAATTTGATATTCCTGCATGTAAGTACTTTATTTCGAGTCATTGATTTTTATCAAGAGCATGACCAAGCTGTTTTTTGTGCAGAGTTCTCACAATTGGGAGTGTGCAAGTATAACTGTAGCCCTAACACCCCCCGCCACACGCCCTTTTGGCGGCTTGCGGGGTATTTTGTAAATGTAGTACAGTTCCCAAGTATTTTTTACCACATATAAGACTTTAAGTCTTCATCTACATTTACATAATACCCCGCAAGCCGCCGTAAGGGCGTGTGGCGGGGGTTGCTAGGTCACCACCCGTGACCTAACACCCCCCAATACTTTTGATGTGTGTATCCCATAAAAAGTGTAATGTCACCCTGAAACCTTAGATTATGGTGATTTCATACGTTTTATCTCTTGCTTAATGTACGAGTATTGTTTGCTCGTATCACCCATCGAAATTTGTCGTCAATTGAGCTAGAAATTGGGTAATGGTGTCATGGATGTGAAAAACGTGCGTTTCTGGTTGTGGTAGTTCAAAGAATGTCCTATGAAAAAGAACCCAAGAAGATGCTATGGACAATCTGCAATTTCTATTATTCATCCCATGTGCAACTATTCCTTCCCCACCACTAAATAGTTAACGGTGACCAGCCCTGATTTCCTGAAATCCTATTCCTCGACCATTACACTTACAAAGGGTCGGAACCGAGTTTTATGGCTCAAGCTAAAACAAACATGGATGCGAAAGAGATGAAATAGGGAATCACATATGTACGAAGATTCATCGTGTCAGTTCACTTATATACCTCCTAGAGGCACTATGTAGGCGTACTCCAACTTACCGATGGAAATTTCATTCCAGTCTGGAGGACGAAAAGAGAGTCAGTTGCAGGAAACCCCTATAATCCATGGGGTCTTCTCTGCTTACCACATGCACGTGACCGCTCAGCGAGGTGACCACTTATCTGGTGGCGGCGTTACCGCAGTGCATCATTCCTCCCGGTCCTTGTGGTGGTAATCAAACACGATACTTCCTGTAGTATTGGAGATCGAATTTAATACATATGCAATTTAATATTATAATCTATATAAAGCATACTTAGATATCATATATATTTGGATATATGCATTTCCATGGAAACTTCAATTATCTATATATGAGGATGTAAAGCGGGGTAAACACGTATTTTAGGTGCATTTGCGTGGTTTAGTTATTAATTTTGTCTAGGTTTTTTTATGTAGACAACAGCATTTTTATCTTTCATTGGCACTAATTACCAGACGAGAGTTGAAGTTTGTATTGTGGGAGAGCTTTCATTTCCCCCGACTTTGGGACTAAGATTTTACAAAAATATTTAAAACCCACTTTCTTGTTTGTGCTTTCAATTCCTCATAAAAAATAATGCTACTCCAGAAAGGTGGTCTAGTTGTGGTATATTTTTTAAACAACCTTTTTACCACTTTTAATTAGAGTTAAAGCAGTAGTGCACAAAGGTATACGCTTTTTTGGGTAGTAAGTCTTCCCGAAAAACCACTTGCGACCCAGGGAACGTAACTGCTCTCTGTTTGAATTTCACAAGATGCATAGAGCTTAGTATGGAGTGAGATTTACACTAATTTCTCAAAACTACCCTCGTGTTGATTGCTGTGGTGGGTAAACTGTAGCATTTTTAAGGACATTTTTCTTCTAATGTTGCTGGGTTTTCCATAAAAATTGTTTTATTAAACGAAATCATGTATGCAAATGGCACTTCGTGAAAATAGCGTATCTTTAAGCAGTGAATGGAGCGACAAAATTTTTCCGAATAATAAAATGTATTTTCGATGAGGACTCCGTTTTGAGTTTTTTATTCTTGAAGATTTTCCAAAAAAATAATAAAGCGGTGGTCCCACAAAATAAAACGAATTTGCAAATGTCACAGAGGTTCCTAAAAGTGTACGTAGTGACGTCATTAATTTCCAAAAAAGTTCAGCGAAAATAAGAGCTCTAGAATTTTCATACGAATTCCACTCTGTAACGAAGAAATTTAAAATACCTTGTTGTCGTCTGTCGGTTTTTTCGTCCGCCCAGGAAAATGTGTCGAGGAAAATTCTCCGCACCCCATAAAATTATTCTGAAACATTTTTATAAAGTGCCGACAAGGGGACCGTTATGAGTTTTAAACTGACGCAAATGGTTTTGAGGGTTAGCAATATTCTCCTGGGAAAAGTTGGGAGTCGACCAAAATGCTATGGAGGAAACATTCAGTAAGAATGGTGACCAACGAGGTCTCGAGTCGTGCATGGGGCAAAGAATTTTTTAAAAGTTACTTCCGTAGAGTTTCATCGATAGAAGTGTTACATGTAAATACGGGTACATCGTTTATATATTAGATACAGAAACGCATGGATGAAAATCTGGATGTATACTGGAAATATCTGGATGTATACTGTTATATGAATAATTAATACACTTATTCACCTAGTTGCATAACGTACAGCACTTAAGTTTTGCAATAAAGAAAAGATAAAACACGACATAAAAGAGATAGGACTTAGATAAGTATCTCAGAACGGGTCAAATACATGGGGGGGATCGAGATGGTGCGGGGGCTAACGCACTGGCTTCCCACCCTGAGGGCGCGGGTTCAAATCCCGGCGGTGTTGAATATTTTTCAGAGGTATCTCGATCCCTACTTGAGGTGCTTTGTGGAGGGCACTTTGAGTGAGTACGCCGTCCGTCGGATGGGACGTTAAGCCGCGGACCCCTTGGCGCCTTTCGTAAAGAGTAGGCTAATGCCGACGCCGGGTTTCTCTCCACCCTTCATCCTTTCCTGTCCATCCCTATGGCGCAAATGACCTTAGCTGTCGGTCGCCTCCCCTCAAAACTACTACTCAAATACATGGATTTTACACTAGCATCAAATCTGTTCTGGAGTAAACACATCAGAAGACTATGAAATAAAAAGATATTTTTGGGACCAAGTGAAATTAGTAAATCTGAACACCGAGATAAAATATCTACATCTACATCTACATAATACCCCGCAAGCCGCCGCAAGGGCGTGTGGCGGGGGGTGTTAGGTCACCAACCGTAAAAAAGAAAAATACCACATGCAAAAAAAAAAACAACACGGAAAATTACACCCACAAAGATAAAACAACAAAGATACACCCAAAAAATAAAAGAGATAGATACCATAACAGACGGATTGAAGTTCTTGTTCTTCCCTTCTGCATCTTCATAGTACCCCGCAAGCTGCCGCAAGGGTGCGCGGCGGGGGTTGTTGGGTCGCCACCAATAATTGCGAATATAACCGCATGCAAAACCCACAAATTCATACCAATCTACACATACAAAATCGTAAGTATTCATGCAAAAACCTTTTCAACTCACACACATCCAGATAAATATACTATCAACTAACACATACATGCACCTACGAATATACCTAATGTCTATGCAATGTTTAATCTTGTCCTGACTTGTAAATTAAATGTCTTTAATATTTCCATAGAAATTTTGAATTCTTGCAATTATGATTCCTTATTGCCCGAGGAAAAATAATGAGTGTTTGTATCTATCTGTACTGGTATATATCTCCCTCATCTTATCTTAATAATCTGATCTACTTAAGTAGTGTGTCAAACTTGCATTATACGCAATTACAAACAAATCGGACCGGGCGGGGGGTGTTAGGTCATTATCATTATTGGATCACGCAAGTGAAGAATAGAACATAATTAATATAAAATTCTCTCCCATAGCAATTTTAAATGTCGGCTTGTTACAGAAAATATATATCACGACAAAACATTCAAAGGTGGCCCAATTTCACGCACTGAAAATCGCCCCCAAAAAATTTTCCTTCAGTTGCGCTCGTTAATAATGGGGTGTAGGAGGGGGGACGCGGAGAAGGGTTTCAGGGGCGGGGGTTCACGGGGAAGGGGAAGGCGATGGATGGATCCGGGGTACCCTGGAATGGAAGCCACTGCGGGTGAAGGGATTTGCCAAAATTTAAACAAATGACGACACTCAGGGAAGGAGGATAAATAAATTGAGCCAGGAATGGGATGCTAAGTTTCTTTATTTCCCTCCCATTCTCTCTCTCTCGGCCGAGAAAAAAATGTTTGGCTTTTAGGAGGGTGGGGAAAGATGATCGAGCATGTGAAGCGAAAGAAATTTTTATCTCTACTCGTGGCTGGGGAAAGGAGGAGTGTCGGAGGAGATGGTAAACAAACGCACGAGCTACGGATAAAAAAATCGTCTTCCACGGCTGTGACGGCAGTAAACAGGGGCGGCGTCGTCCTGCGTAAGGACCGATAAGGGCGTTTGGTTGGTTGCTTTCGGCTGTGGAGGGAGAGTGACAGGGAGGGAGGGTGCGTCGCCAGCCGCGAGGGTGGGAGGCTGTAATGGCAATAATAATGCTTAGCTGGTGAGGGGGGGGAGGGAAGAGGGAGAGTAGGGGAGGGACGTGTGGGAGAGGGGAAGTTCTCCCGAGTAATTTATGGGGGAGGGGAGTTTCCTCCCCTGCCCGCCTCCCACTTTCCCCTTCACCCCCGGCCTTATTTTACTTTCATTTATCTTTCCCGTTCCCTTCCGCCCATGCTCCCATTTAATTTCTAAGTTTCTCCTCTTTCCCTCCTCCAAAATATTCTCGCTATTTTTATTACATTTGGGATTCTTTCCCCAGTTCCCCCTTTTTCCCTCTCTCTCTCTCGCATTTACATCCTTGGTATTATTTTTTTTTCTACCCCCAGATTTTTTTTTTTTTAAACACTCTCTCCCCTAACTTTTTCTCTCTTTCTCTGAATTTTAGTTTCCCTTCCTTACTTAGCGTCATTATTCCTTATTTTCCACTCTTCGCAATTTCGGAATTTGATTACTTACCCCCCTCCGCGTCAGGTCATTCCGTGGAAATCGTTTACCCGGCGGTCTCGGGTTAGTTCCGTGGATTGGCTCATTTTTTTAAATATACTTCACTCATCCCGGGGCCAATCAGAGTCCGCAGGGACGATGTGTTTCGAGCGGGCAACGTCGCTAAATGTGTTCTCGAACAAGATTTCTGGGAAAAGAGAGCGCCATCGATGAAAGGCCCCATGTCCTTTTCCTCATTTCCGTCATTCTGCGAAATTATGTATTCTTATCCCCAGTTGTGCGATGATTTTCGTTTTGAAGCTACTGTCGAGGTGATTGCAAGGCTAATTTCTGAAATGATTTGTCCTTCACTAAAAATAAACAAGAATTCGAAGTATTTTTGCAAATTGGTATGCAAAGAGACTTTCATTCTGTTTGGCGTACCCTTACAGGTTCTCAACGTGTAATTACGTGTATTTAGGCAATATTTGCCGGTCCTGATATTTATGCATTGTGTTCATATTAGATCGATTATTTATAACCTATGTGGATAGATTATTGACAATCGTTAATTGTAGATATTATCTATGGTAAATATTTCATCTCAACCTGAGATTACCCTCATTTTAATCCTCATTTTTATTTTCACAATTAAGCACAAGGATTTCCAAATCTTTTCGACTTTTTTGTGAATGCTCTTTCCTATTCTTAACCATTTAACACACTTCTTCTCATATATTCCTACCTATCCCACCTTTTCCTCCCCCCCCCGTCACACCCCTTTTTGGGGGATGGAGAGGTATTTATGTAGATTCGCGAAGTACCCTGCAAGCCGTCGCAAGGGGGTGTTACGGTGAGTGATAGAGAGCCGTTCATGCATACAGATTATGTGTTTATACATTCACTTGGACGTATGTCAGCTCATATACAAAACCATTCGTGTCTGCACATGTCTAATTATTTATCATTCAGCACCCTTTGCGTTTTATTAGTTATTTACATTTTATTATTTTAGTTTATTTGGTTTTTTTGTGCTCATATGTTCGATTTTGTTATGCTTGCATATCGTGCTAGGGAAGAACGAGAACTTGAATCTCCCTGTAATGGTATTATTCCATCCTATTGGTCGAATCTGCAATTTTAATTTGGTACCATAATTACCTTTTCAGTGTCGCAATAAAACTGATGATCTACCTACTTAGGTAGATCAGACCACAAAGATAAAATAAGGGAGATAGATTCCAGTACAGATAGACGCAAATACTCATTCTTTCACCGAACAATCAGAAATCATAATAGTAAGAAACCGAAGTCACTTTAGAAATATTAAAAACATTGAATTTACGAGTCGAAGCAAAGTTAAACACTGCAAAGCTGTTAGGTATACTTTCAGGTGCATGTGTATGTTAGTTGGTAGTTTGAGTGGTTGCATGTGTGTGGGGTGTAAGTGTTCTTGCATGAATGTACTACCTTGATCAAAAATATCCCGGAATTTATTCAGAAAATTAAAAATACAAGTTTATTCATCTAAATCTATATTGTCCCCTTCAAAGTAATCCCCATCGACTGCAACACACTTATGCCAGCGCTTGATCCAATCCTCGAAACATTTTTTATGTTCGGTTTTCGGTATGTCCATCAGTGCTTCCTGCGATTTTTCCATTACTTCCTCTCGGCTGCTAAAACGCGTTCCCCGTAATGGTTTTTTAACTCGATTGAACAGAAAGAAGTCACAGGGAGCCAAATCAGGTGAATTCGGTGGCTGTTGGATGGTATTTGTTGCATTTTTCGTCAAAAAATTACGAATAATGATAGCACTGTGCGACGGTGCGTTATCATGGTGCAAAATCCACGAGTTTTCTGCCCACATTTCTGGTCTCTTTCGGCGAATTGCTTCACGGAAACGTCTCATAACGCCCAAATAATACTCTTTGTTTACTGTCTGGCCTTCTGGCAAAAATTCATGATGCACTACACCGTTGTAATCCATGAAAACCGTCAGCATTGCCTTCTTTTTTGACTGAAAACGACGTGGTTTTTTTGGTCTCGGCTCATTTGGTGAACGCCATTCACTTGCCTGATGTCTGGATTGCGTGTCGTACTCATAAACCCACGTCTCGTCTCCAGTAATGATCCTTTTGATGAATGTGGGATCGGATTCAGCCTCGCAAATCATGTCTTTTGCGACGTCAACACGGTCTCTTTTTTGCATGAAATTGAGGTCTTTTGGCACCAACTTTGCTGCTACACGACGGAAACCCAAATCATTAACCACAATGTCTTGGACGGATCCATAGGCAATGTTCAAGTCCTCCGCTATTTCTCTGATGGTTAATTTGCGGTTATTGACCAACATTTCTTTTACTTTATCAATTTTTTCACCGACTTTCGATGTCGATGGTCTGCCACTGCGTTCATCATCTTCGATTGACTCACGACCACTTCTGAACCGCTCGTGCCACTGGTAAACGACCGTTTTTTTAGAGAATCGTTGCCGAAACACTTTTCCAACATTTCCAACGTCCGTGCGCCACTAAATCCGTTTTTTACGCAAAATTTAATACAAGTTCGTTGTTGCAAATTTAAATCCATTTCTGCAATTGTAAAAAATCGCCAACACACACAGAGATAGATGTACTCTTGGCTACGTAACTTTTGCAAATGTCAAGTTATGACACTAAGATTTAAAGGGAATATCAACAACAGATGTACCAATTTAACAAAAAAAACAGAACTCAAATCGGAACGATGGGAGCGCCACACGGTGGTTATTCCGGGAACTTTTTGATCAAGGTAGTATGCCTTTTTTTTGTGGATGTATGAATTTGTGGTTCTTGCATGCGGTTTTTTTTTCTTTTCTAAATTACGGGTGGTGTCCTAACACCCCCCGCCACACGCCCTTGCGGCAGCTTGCGGGATACTAAGTAGATGTAGATGTAAAACCCATGTGAGATATGCCTTTCTTAAATTCCAAGTCTTACCTTCTCTCTTCGAGAAACAACTGGCTCAAAAAACGATGTTATTCCTCCAGCATACCCGTGACGCTTACTCACGCCTGGTATCAAACTCTGCCTTTCACAGAACAAAATTTCATGAGGTTATAGGTCGCATTAAATACAACTGTATTCTATCACATATTGTCTTTACTATTGCATGAATTGTATATGTTATAATCCCTGCAGGAAAAAAGTGAAGGATACGTGTGTAATAATCTAACAAAGTAGCCAAATTTACGCTAAACAATTGGAGCCGACTCGGAGGCGGGATAGAGGTTGAGTGTGACAACATTCTATGCCAGTTCGGGCGAATTTATGTTTATATCTGTGTATTACGTTTATTTCTTATTATAAATCTAACAATACTAGCTCCGGTGATTTTTTATGATTATGATCGTTGGAAGATGTATTATTGGTTATGCCATGATAAAAAAAAGTACGATTAGAAAAGGAGAACGTAAATCTGACGTCATTGGAGTCCATTTTTTTCTTTGATGAAGTGCTGTTATCTTATTACGATTTACATCAAAGCTAAAGGCTAATTAAAAAAAATCAAATAAATAGCAAGAATTTTATTTTTAAATCACTGGTGTGGTCACCCTTGCCCTAGTATTTGGGAATTTCCTTTTCTTTCCAGAACCGTCGGCATTTTCTTTTATTTTTTTAATAAGAACCCCAACTTAATCTTTAACTTCTCATGACCTCAGCCCTCTTTCCCTCCTGAAGTACTTCTTCACCCCAAGTTCCTTGTTTTTATTTCCCAGATCCAATTTTTCGACCTGATTTCACTTCCAATGCCAAGATCCTCTCTCCTTTTCCATTCCGACTTTAATTCGCCACTTTTACCAACTTCTTTCCTCTACAAGGTTTCCTGTTTATCGCAAAAGCCTTCCCTTATTCATTTTTCACCCTATCTGGTGTTCAGGTGGCAATCGATGGAGCGTCTCCAATTTCTTTCCCTGAGAGCTTCATTTATCATTCCAATTTTATATCAGAATACCGTGCGTCAATTAGGGCAGTCAGAGGAACAAAATGCCAAGGTTTTAAATTTATCACGATGTACAAGTGAGCTTCAGGCGTCATCTGAAATTCTCGCTGCTTAATACGTTTCATGAAACAAATTGTTTACGCCCGAAGGTGACGTCTGGTGTTTGTTTTATGCTGGTCGTATACCTCGATTTTCCCTCATACTCGTAGTAACAGAATGGATTTTTTCAATAGAGAGCATTTGTTTGTTATCCACTTATAAAATAAACGAGTATGGACCTTAGCATCAATTTATAACATCATAATATGTGTCTATCGCAGTAGTTTTCGATATGATTAAATAAAATTACTTCTGACGTGTTTCAGTGAAAACTTCGAATATCAATAATATTATAACATGGAATTTTGGAAACCTTTTCTTTAATTACCTTCGACTTTTTTTTCATCATTTTGGACATTATTTGGCACCTGAAGAGTCATACATTACTTGCAAATCTGTTAATGTCATGCAGTGATGAAGTTGCCACCTATAAGTATTATGTAGATGTAGATGTTTCTATTGGATGGCTTCCCATCTCGTGTACCCGGGTCCGAATTCTGGTGGTAGTCGAATTTTTCAGTGGTATTCCGATCTCTACATGGGGTGATACAGTACTATGTGGAGAGCACTCTATTTGAGTACGCCAACCGTCGGATGTTACGCTGTGGCACCTTGGCAAGAGTAGGGTAATGCCGACAGCGCGTTTCTCTTCACATTTCCTCAATTATTACGTATATTTGTAGGTGCATGCGTATATTAATTGGCAGTTTGAGTATTTGCATGTGTGCGGGGTGTAAGTGTTCTTGCATGAATGTATGCCATGTTTTGCTAGTGGATAGTATACATTTGAGGCTTTTGCATGCGGTTTTTTTCTTTCTTAATTACGGGTGGTGTCCTAACACCCCCCACCATCCCTTATTTGACGTTGGTGATTTGATCTACCTTAATTAGCGGGGGTCTGTAATATGTCTTTAATATCCTTAGATTAGTAACCTGCCTTAAATTAGGCAGTAAATTAAACCAGCGTTTTAAGCCTACAGTCACCTAGTGGAACCCATCCTAATTCTTTCCATAGCGTCGTGACACTACTACCTTGTTCATAAAACTTTTCACAAACCTCACCATTCTTCGTTGCACTCGATCTAGTTTCAAAATTAGGCCTACATCATTTGGATGCCATACACTTACAGCATACTCAAGGTGGGGCCTAACTATCTTGAAATAACAAAGCTCTCGTACCCTTTCCTTACGATTTCCAAGTATTCTTTTTATGAATCCTGACTTTTTACTGGCTATTCCGCAAATTTCGCGAATGTGTTTTCTTCAGGACATATCCGTTGTTATCTTTAATCCCAAGTATTTTACCTATTCCACGGTGTAATTTTGGTCCTCTATAGAGTGTAAGTGTTTCCTGGTGGGATAATGTTCCTCCAAAAATTTATGAAAACCCATTTATTCAAATTTGATTCTAATGTACTATGGTTCAACTATAATTTAATTTATATCACTCAGCCCTTACTTAACTATTTCCTTCGAGGACCTAATTTTCTGTATGCCACGACCATCGCACCCTCTTGCCCGACAGCCATCGGTCCTGCTGTGCTACTAATTCGCACGCCTTCTCATTGTGGAGGTCGTCCTCGATTATTATCTCAAGGGATATTTAATTCCGGATCCTCACCCTATACTTAAGATATATCTACATCTACATGGTACTCTAAAAGCCACTGCTAGGATGAGGATTCCACACCAGGGATTCAGCATTAAAGTTTAGAGTTTATAAATTGTAAATAACCAATAAATATGCAAAAGGATTCAAATAATGATACAAATTTTAACGATAACAAAGGAACCTTGGGGGTCTAATTATAAAAAAAGAAATACTTCTTCCAGCAAGAAGAGCCGAGAGTAATTAAATAAAGAAAGAAAGTAATTAAAGTAAGAAAATCAAAGTAATGGCCACAAACAAGGCTCCATAGATTAATTTTCCCCTTCCTTTAAACCCCGAGCCACGCGTTGTTTATTACCATGAAAACTCCCATCGACATCACCCACCTACTACCGTTGGGGGATTTACGTCTTTCGTTGACAAATATCAATCCGAATAGTTGTTTTCCTTCCTCTGTACTCCTCTCTAGGCCAACTTCGACATTCTCTCATACTTTTTACCCTTCCTTTTGTATCTCGTAATGTCTTTTGACCCGCGTCACTCGTGTTGTTTCCCAGTTACTCTCCTAAAGCCTTCTCCTTTTCAAGATAAAATTCATATTCGTCCACGTATTAATCTCCAAGCCACGACGAGGACGTGGGACAGGGGTCGTTAACTCTCCAGTAATCGGAGTATTGGTGATTAATGGTATTCCGTATCATTGTATTTCCGCCACTTATTTTTATATTTAGAAATGTCTACCATATATGCCGCAGGAATAAATTTTGTCGGGTAGTAGTAGGGGCACCAACCATTTATGAAAAAATATGGAGGTATTTCTTCTTGGAAACGCTTCATAAATGTCCTCCTTCCTTCTCTCTTCTTGGGGCCTTAGTCATTGCCAATTCGCTCATCGTTGTAGTAAAAATCATCATTATTTCGCTTTCCACCACATTTACTTTGCTTTAAATTCTTTTCATCGCACCACTGTTGGTGTAGACGTATATTTGAAATGGGATATGATACAATATAAATAGGACTTAATGGAGCATGAAGTTGCGTTGCTATAAACCTTTAACATCTTACTCCCAAATCCAGTCGTGATCGTCGAGATACGCATAATTTCATCCTGCCTCAATTTCCTTCCCGATCCACGAATGTGTCTCATCACATCAGCATTCGCGTTGCTCAGCTTCCCCCTTCCCACCGTCTCCAACCTTCCGCCACCCCACCCTCACTCACCCCTTCTCCAGTTGTGACTCTCCAAAATTATCAATTATGCGCTCCCCATAAATCTGATGTGGGATGAGGAGAGGGGGTGAAGGGGGTAGAAAGGGGTGGCTGTTGCGTGTATTGAATGAAAGCAGCTGGGGGGGATGAGGCTATTCGAATGTGGCCGGGGGATGGGGATGATTTTAACGAAATGGGTGGGCGGTTCAACCCTCTCCCATTACATAACTCTTCCGGAGGTGGAGGTCATCTCTCCCGGAATGTGATAGACTTGAAAATGACAACAGTTTGCACGTGCATACTTAAGTATTTATTACTTTATATAAGTAGGGCTGCAAAATAGAGTTAGAAAGAAAAATGTTTCGTGATACTCAAGGATACTGGGTGTGAAGAGAAGCAATCCTTTTTAGTGTGAGTAGGTACGTGTATACACACATACCATATAAATATATATATATATATATATATATATATATATATGCATATGTATAACTTATGTGAAAGTCTCACGGATGTGAATAATAATGTATGTATTGATAAAGCTTCCATTACCACCTCTATCCCGCCAGACGAAGAGACGGACTCCGTAGGCCACGTGGTTAACCTTTCGACCACAATCCTTAGCCCAAAACTAACTTCTCTTTTGAACAAGTGTCTCTAATTTACCCCCTCCCCCAGACCGTAAACCACTCGATAATCCTCGCGGGCGTATTGCATTTTTACCGGAATCTCCGGTGTAAGGTACTTTGGAATTCCCAACCGTTAACCAGGCAAATTTGCCAGACCCATTCACAACGCCGTACGTAAATCCAAGCCTTTTTCTGCCCCAGAACCCCCTGCCTCTCCCCTCAATTCATCCACTGGAAATTTTTATAAACCTTCTCCTGTCCAGAATTTTCAACCCGTCTTTCCTCGAGTCCCTAAATTCTCAACCCAACCTGTCTCCCGCCGAATCCTCAGAATTAAGAAGATAAATTATTAATTCAAATATTATCATTACTTCCGATGACAAAGGTTCAACGGTTGTCGTTTTAAATAGAAAACTATGTAAGGGAAGTTAGCACTCAACTCTCTACTTACCGCCAAATACCCTAAGACTCAAATTCCGTACTTCAGGAGGAACTCATTGAATTTCTCGCTTCCTACGGGCCCAATGAAGGTCTATCTCCTTCAGACATGGTCCTCCTATTCCCTCCCCACCCACGCACCCTTCATTTCTATATCCTTCCGAAGATCCATAAACCTGGCAATCCCTGTCGTCCGATTTTATCCTCCTGTTACTCCCTTATAGAAAGAATCTCTGCATTTGTGGACCACCACCTGCAGCCAACAGTCCACTGCAGCCAAAAGTCCCAACCGTGATTCACTAAAGATTCATACCATTTCCCGGAAAGGCTGAAATTAACCTACCTCCCTCCAGATACCGAGATTACCATGGCCACCGTTGATGTCATATCCCTTTATACGTCCATACCCCACTCAGGTATCTCCACTCTCCAACAATACTACCTCTCCCAACGCCCTAAGCCACACATACCCAGCGCTAAATTTCTCCTTAGCCTTGCCGACTTCATCCTCACCAGCAATTCCTTCTCCTTTAACAATTATTTCTGCTTGCATATCAAGGGTTGTTCCATGGGCAGTGGGTTCAGCCC